>NC_080723.1:4387500-4607500 GCF_019097595.1 Hemibagrus wyckioides | reverse complement strand
GGACTGTGGGGGGAAACCAGAGTAAACCCACACAGGCATGGGAAGAACATGCAAACTCCACACAGAAAGGCCCCTGCCTGTTCGAACCCAGGATTCAAACCCAGGACCTTCTTGCTGTGAGGCTAACCACTAAGCCACCATGCTGCCCCAGAACTACATCATAGATCTAAATTTTCTTAACATAAAAGCTACATATCAAGTCAAATAGTAGAAAATGATCAAGTAGATCGCTGAGTGAATCCGAAACCATATCATTGTGACATCAGCTTTGGACAAGGCAGATGCTGCCTGAGATCCCAGACTGGAATTCCTGATCCAAAGCACTGGTCAGAGTTTGGATTGGTCAGAGTTCTATATATATTATGATCTTTGATGATCTTTTAAAAATCTTAACGCAGCTCGCTAAATGTCGATAAATGCGTCTGCCAGACACTGGCTGATTTAGTGGCTGTATTTAGCTGATTCAGTTCATTTGAACTAATCTTACATACAATGCTGTCAATTAGGTAGAACTTTAATTGAGGGAGCTAAAACAATTGTGGGCATGATTAAACTTTAATTAATTGTGTAACATTAATATACAGATTTGTATTGGGACAAGCTAATACACAACCCACTTTATACACACACACGCACACACACACACACACACAGAGATTTTGTCATGGGAGTCATCACTATAATTCTCTTAACATTCCACGTTTCACAATTCCATTGAATGATCTGACACACACACACACACACACACAGATAAAAACTCCCAGACGTTTGACTGCAGAAATCCCTGTTCCGCTAACTTGATAGCAGAACCATTAGACACACTCCAAGGTACATATGCAAGTGCGTTTACAGGAAGAGCTCACAGAAAAACAGTGGGCTCAGTGGGGAAAAAAGGGAACAGGGTATTCAATTTAAAAAAGCAAATAAAAAAATGTCACGACTCGGTAGAGATTAAATCAAAACGAAACTAGCCAAGCTACAGGAACTGAGACTGTGTAGAGCTATGGGATGAAGCGTGAAGCTAACATGTCAAGAAAAGTCCATGTTCTGTGTGTGTGTGTGTGTGTGGGTGCGTCCGTCCACAGGCAGGTCCACACAAGAAGACATTTTTATTATACCCATTTAGTATCATCACTATGTGCTTGCAATCACAACACACACACACACACACACACACACCCCTTGTCCATTCACACCCTTCACAGACATTCAGAGGCTCAGCGTCACATTCTGAGAGCTCTGTCCTGCTCGGGCAGGCTGCACATGCGTACACTTCCTCGTACTAGGTGTGAAGTCTTTTAAATGCAAAAAAGCACATCATATCTGGGATTGGAGTAATGATCAGTACTGTTGACGTGGCATTAGTGGAAAGAAGTGAGGGAGAGAATGAACAGGAGGAGGAGGAGGAGGAGGAGGAGAGAAAGAGACAGAGAGCAGGAGTGGAGTCTATAAATTGGACACTGTGTCATTTCTAAAGATAAAAGAGGTCTTTCTCTCAGCAGTTTGGATGCAGTGATTTTTTGCAAAATTCATTCTGCTGTATTGTCGTGCCTGCTTGTGCTGAATGGTTGGGGGTTGAGGGAGGGAGAGAGAGAGAGAGAGAGAGGGAGACTCTCATCTTTGTAAAATAGGAACAGCTCCTGAAAACCAGCACATACTGCCAAACTGGGACAGGAACTGGGCACAGTAGAGGTGTGTGTGTGTGTGTGTGTTTGTGTGAGCATTTGTACCACCAAACTTCATGGCTGATATGCTGCCTCACGTATTATGCAAATAATCACAACAAACACCATGCCTCGGCTTCCATGGTTCAGTAAAAACATGGGACGCCTGCTGGAGATCACAGAACTTTCCCATTCGAGTCCAACGATGCAAACAACGCTTCATGAGAAATCAGCTTTAAGCACTACACCCTGCTGTGTAAATGAAGAATTTTGGTGATGAGCGCGGCATAACAGCATGAGCCTAAATTACAGGTGCACGAGACGGGAACATCTCCCACATGGCACAGAAGGGTTACTCTCTCGAACTGTTGCTTCGATTTTGTTTAGTATTTTGACATTCAGACTTTCTTCAGTCTTCGATGTGTCATAGCTGGAGGATGGAAGATTTTCTACCGCAGCGTTGTTCTCCGGCTGCGTTTCACGATAGCACCAGATGCAGACGACAGTGGGTATGTAACTGGTTAAATATCCACAGTTGGAAATTAAATACATATTGTTCACAATAAGTCAGTGTTTTTCTGTTGGTTTTCTTTCTCATAAAGCAGATCAGAGATCTTGAGAGTTGAATTTGGTATGGATTTTTTTCTATATATGAGCTGGAAGTGTAGCAAAAGTGAATCCTTCAAATCGTGCCCATTTTCTTTTGACTATAGAACACACTGAATAAGCAATATTTTAGTAATTTGACAAAATACTGACTCACAAAGCATAATAAAATACATCCTCTGCACACATTATGATATGGATTTCGCACAGAATAGCCGTGTTGTTAAATGAAACCAAATTTACATGGATTAATATGACCATAACATCTACGACTTCTCATGCAGCAATATACTAACAAAATATACTAGACTTCTAGTACATGTTTAGTTCGTTGCCTGCCATCTTATCATTCATATCCCATATACTATTTGATAGTTGAATTGCTATTACATCTCAGGTGCTACTTTTCCAGCATGAATATTTCCATCCATCCATTGTCTATACCCGCTTTATTCCTAATTAGGGTCACAGGGATCTGCTGGAGCCTATCCCAGCACACACTGAGTGAAAGGCAGGGGTACACCCTGGACAGGTCTCCAGTCCATCACAGGGCCACACATATAGACAGACAACCACACACACACACACCTATGGGCAATTTAGAATTACCAATCAACCTAATGTACATGTTTTTGGACTGTGGGAGGAAACCGGAGGAAACCCACACAGGTATGGGGTGAACACAGAAAGGCCCCTGTCTGTTCAAACCCGGGATTCGAACCCAGGACCTTCTTGCTGTGAGGCAACAGTGCTAAGCGTGAATATATCCATACTGTATTTGGATTTTAGTCTTAAGTTGCCAGATCTGAATAAAGTCATGCATGTAAGCAAAGAGTAAGCTCCTCAGAAACATAATAAAAACATTACCCTAATAAAATAAAGAATTTAATTACATAATAGTCAGCTGTATCAGGGCTGTGGGGATGCTAATAACTTTAGCATTCAAATTTGTACTTCCCACAAGGTCAAGTCATATCTCACAAGTATGTAGGCTACTTTCACTTTTCTCAGACGCATGACCTTGCTTTGATACTTAACATTTACGGATGCTTAACAATCACTAAAGACTCTAGGGATGTAGTGGAGATTAGTGGTGAAGGTGTTGGACTACTGATTGGAAGGTTGTGAGCTCTAATCCCAGGTCCACTAAACTACTACTGCTGGGCCCTTGAGCAAGGCCCTTAACCCTCAGTTGTATAACAGGAGATAAATTGTAAGCTGCTCTGGATAAGGGTGTCTGCCAAATGCTGTGAAAAAGCTCTACCTTACAGAAATAATCTTATGTTTTAAAGTGTGATACTGTTGGATTTGGCAGATGCCCTTATCTCATTTTATACAACTGAGCAATTCAGGGTTAAGAGCCTTGCTCAGGGGCCCAGCAGTGGCAGATCGGCGGACCCGGGTTTCGAACTCACAACCTTCCGATCAGTAGGCTTAACCACTGGGCTTCCACATTATATTTAATCTGCTTTTTGTGAAGCAGATTACATATACATTAAAGGACCTAGAGCTGATTTGACCGGATCACAGCAACACAGTAAACTTTTCTGGAAAGGTATTGATTATCTCCATGTTGGTGCTATACCAAAGTGACGGTGAAGAGAAGCTGCAGTAACTCTAGCAACTACAACCGAGCCAGTTACTCTGTATGAGTAAAAGCATAACAATGCTGTGTGTAGGAAGTGTCTTACAAATAAAGTGTGACTAAATAAATCGATAAAGAAACAAGAGACACATTTTTGCAGCTTGTTTCCCAATAGATTATTAATTGTACCAGCTCTAACTCATAGCGTGTATTCGTCAGCTAATTAAACAAGCCCTGCACAAGGACAGGGCAGGTAGGCTGATCTGAGAGTGCATAACATTATGACCACCTGCCTAATATTGTGTTGGTCCCCCGTTTGCTGCCAAAACAGCCCTGACCCATCATGCACTGTGTATTCTGACACCTTTCTATCAGAACCAGCATTAACGTCTTCAGCAATTTGAGCAACAGTAGCTCGTCTGTTGGATCGGATCACACGGGCCAGCCTTCGCTCCCCAGTGAGCCTTGGCCGTCCATGACCCTGTCACCACTGTTCCTTCCTTAGACCACTTTTGATAGATACTGACCACTGCAGACCGGGAACACCCCACAAGAGCTGCAGATTTGGAGATGCTCTGATCCAGTGGTCTAGCCATCACAATTTGGCCCTTCATCATCAAACTTGCTCAAATCCTTACGCTTGTCCATGTTTCCTGCTTCTCACACATCAACTTTGAGGACAAAATGTTCACTTGCTGCCTAATATATCGCACCCACTAACAGGTGACATGATGAGGAGATCATCAGTCTTATTCACCTGTCACTGCTCATAATATTATGCCTGATCGGTGTACATTATCACAACATACCTGGAGATGATCCACTGCTCTCCTGAACAATAACCATCCTTCCAACACACAGGGTCTGTTAGAGCCATAGAACTAGTAGCCGAAAGGGGTTTTTATCATTTTTATCATTTATCATTTAACACACAGCTTTGCAACGTTTTAGTCTCATTAACATTATTAACATCACCTATGACACGTTATCTCTTCTGCAAAATGTTATGATAGATCAAGCTTTGCAAAGGTCCAACACTCCAGAACCATTGGGACTGACTTAAGGTTACATATCCTTAACATTCAAAATTGCCCCGTGTTAACCAAAAGGTAAAACATATCTTGATTTCCAGTGCCATGATCAATGATTTATGTGTATTTGGTAGGTGGCAGGTATTCATTTCAGACCTTGGCCCTTATCCTGGTTTAGTGCTCATACTAATGAGTCAGTTGCACCTATGAATCACCTTCTCTCTGAATTCTTAGTGTTTCCAGAACGTTCTGGAGCTCGCTGCTGTCCTTGGCGACACAAACTCTTCTTAGGTAATCATACTTTGGACACAGTTGTCATCTCTCTTCCACCTCTTTTTCCTCTGATTCATTCTGCCACTCTCTCTATCTCTTCCCCCACGTCCAGGCTTTCTTTTACAGAGCGCCCGCTGACTCACCCTCTCCCTCTGCAAATGTGGGAACGTGCGTCTGTGTGTGTCGGCGTAAGCCAAAGTGCAATCTTGGGGATATTTCAGTCTGCTCCCTGATGTCCTAGCGAGTTGTCGCATGTATACGCATATAGACACACTTTTAAACCGCTCCAGTCTTTTCTCAAGTATCAACTTTGGCCTCATTCCGTGTGGACAGTTTGTATATTCTCATCTACGCTTACTTTTAAACAGAATAGTAAACAAGGGAGATTTATACTTTAGAAGCAACGTCACCCACGCTGTTCATGTCTACACCTGCACCTTTTGTACATCTGGAGGATTGATAACATCTTCAAAATACATGAGAATCAAATCATCACTGTCTGGTTTCTACATCTGTTCATTCCTCTTTCCAAAACATTTCTGCTGTCATCATGATCGTTATTATGAGCTGAATATCGAAGAAAATGATGCTCTTTCGTCCCGAAGTATTTACTAAAATCAGGCAGTATTTAAAAGGTTCGATTAGACGGGTGATTAGAATGGCTCCTGCATTTACTTGTACTTTCACTACGGTTATAATGACTGTATTTTGTCAGCAAGAGCTCCAGTAGATATGTAAGAATACTTGCAAGGCTCCCTATAGGAAGGTCTTCAAACTGTACTTGTTCATCACACATACCACAAATACCTGTTTGATATATACTCAAATCAATAGTTTATATAAATAAAGGAATAATAGTTAGAGAAAGCTGTGTCATTGTACTGAATGCAAGCAGTCCATAATACATAAGAATGCAACATCTCGCAATACTGACCCCACTATTTATGTTGGTAATGTATCATGCACACGTGATGTGCTGAATGTGCTCATGATACACACTCATACATCTTATGTATGTGTAGTCCAAAGTGTGTACCAGTTCTCTCTGTTTGATAATCAATAGATTCAGCAGGCTGCTCAATAAGAGACTTCTTCTTCTTCTTTCGGCTTTTCCCTACAGGGGTGGCCACAGTGAATCATCTCTCTCCACCTATCCCTATCTTCTGCATCCTCAACACTTGCACCCACTAGCTTCATATCTTCATTTATTCTATCCATATACCTCCTCTTTGGCCTTCCTCTTTGCCTCCTGCCTGGCAGCTCCATGTCCAACATTCTCCTACCGATATACTCACTCTGAACATGTCCAAACCATCTTAATCCGGCCTCTCCCTAACATTGTCCCCCAAACGTCCAACATGAGCTGTCCCTCTGATGTACTTGTTCCTAATCCTGTCCAACCGCGTCACTCCCAAAGAGAACCCCAACATCTTCAGCTCTGACTCCTGTCTCTAAACCATAACAGCATGGCCGGTCTCACCACTGTCTCGTACACCTTCCCCTTGATTCTCGCCGATATTTTTCCATCACACAGGACTCCCGACACCTTTCTCCACCCATTCCAAACTGCCTGCACTTGCTTCTATATCTCTTCTGCTCAGTAAGAGACTATTCGTCATAAACATTTAGTAAACTTAGTCAAGTCAGGTTCTATAGAACTATCATTTGGAAACAAAAAGGTTTTCCTAATCATACTGCTTGGCAAGTAGCTAAAGTCCTAACCTATTAGTCTGTGCAAACAGTAATAGCTACTCAGGGAAAAAAAGCAGCTGTGTTTAGGCAGCCTTCCCAGCTGATTCAGTCAAAAGAAATCACTGTGGCGACTGGGAATTCCAAAGCTACACTTATAAGACACGACTCAGAGAATACAGGATTCAAAAACCCGCCTAGCACTTTAGCCAGAGAGCTAACGTTTTAATTAGCCATGTTTAATTGTGTTACAATCTGTTGCACAGCTTTTGTGCAATACAGACAGAAAAGACTCTGATTGGATTAACTTTCAATTACTGTACTCTTATATTGTTACGTGTTTTAATCCAGGGGTCTTCGATCTTGTCCACAAAGTGGCTGTAGGGTTTCATTCCAACCCGGGCTAGATTCGTACCCGTTTCTACTTGTTTAATCAGTTCATCTCCAATCAGCTATGAAGTGTGTCAGTTATTTGGCTGGAATAAAAGCCTGCAACACATCGGCACTGTGCGGATACGATGTTTCAATCAGATATTTAAGCGAAGAGTTATCGAAAATACATATCAAGGTGCTACCGCATCAGTTATGAATCTTGCATATCCTTCCACCATTAGCAAAAAACCTGTTGTGTAGCTTTAGAGTAACTGGCAACACATGATGGCAGCAGCTACACAACACAAGGCCGAATTCAGTCACAAACCTAGCCTGAATTTACAGCGTCCATCCCTCCCCTCTAGACATGACACACACTACACTGCCCTTCATTGCTCCTGATGTGTATGATACACTCACACCCACCCACCACACACACTCGCAGCCGCTCAAGTAATCAATAAGACTCTGATAGATCACTGAATGCTTTCGTGTATGCTTAGATCATCCTGACCAACCGTAGCCATAGCTGGTGAATGTTTCGATTGAAAAAATAAATAGCTTAGGAGAAAATAACACAGGACAATCTTCTCACATGTGACAAAACACAATCAAACAATCAAAACCACAACTCTGTCGTGTTGTGTAGACCTAGTGCTTACTGTTGAAAAAAATTTGCATCAGGAAAAGGCTCAGCAGTCTGTGTCCGGTTATGCCAGCAATCTTAACATGCAACCTCTTACTCTACGTACCGACACACACACACACACACTCACAAAGTGCTGCAGCTTTCTTATCACTGCAGGTTAAGGAAAGCCTAATCAGTGTATCAGAGTGTTTACCCTGCACAGTATAACACCGTTCACTCCTAATAATCATATACAAACATACTATAACAAGTTCCCAAAATAGTCCTACTGCTAAATCCACTATCCTGTACATGACGCTAGTACAACAGGGTTGTTATGGTGTCACGATGTCACCGTTAATTCTTTTCAAATGACCAATTTAGCCACTCTCGCTTTCATATTAATAACGACTACACTCATTTTTTGAAATGAGCTTTCAAAAGATATTTTAGTTGTCCATAGGGATGTTGGGCAATCTAATTAATTCCAGAGTTAACTCCAGTAACATAATCCAAATCTGTATAGATCAGGGGTTTCTTCCTGTCTTCACATCTGGAAAGATTACTCTGTATTTCACCCTTTATAAAATGACCAGTAGAAATAACCCCCGGGACTATGTACACTCACTGAGCACTTTCTTAAGAACACTATCACTTACTAATACTGGGATGTGGTAGCTTAGTGGTTAAAGTGTTGGACTACTGATCAGAAGAGTTTGAATCCCAGGTTCACCAAGCTGCCACTGCTGGGCCCCTGAGTAAGGCCCTTAACCCTCAGTTGAATAAAATGAGACCCGAATGCTGTAATTGTAATGTAGAACGTCTCAGTTCTTCATGGCCGAGTTTCCACAAGATGTTGGGAACGTTCCTTCGATTTCTGGTCCGTGTTGACGTGATTGCATCCCGCAATTCCTGCAGAATTTTTCAGGTGCACTTTAATGTCGCGAATCTCCCGTTCTACCACATCCCAAAGGTGTTTGACTGGATCCAGGAAACCAGCAATTATAGAAATATACAAACATTCATGCCATGGTCAGAATCACTGAAATAAAATCATATTTTTTCGCCATTAGTTCAAACATTTCCGCAAACATTAGTTCAAGCTGATAGCTGGGATCTGAATGAGTTTATACACTACACTGCTGCAATGTACACAATTGGCTGATTAGATAATTGCACTAATGGTTAGGTGCACAGGTGTTCCTAATAAAGTGCTCAATGACATAGTTAGTGTTTAAAAAGCATTGCAACGGTTTTAGTCAAGTTACTGCATTCTGAGCACAGGTACAGCCTACAGATATAAGTTAAATAAATAAGTTGTCTTTATTCATCACATATACATTACTGTACAGTGAAATTCTTTCTTCGCATATCCCGTCCTTGGGGGTTGGGGTCAGAGCGCAGGGTCAGTCATGATGCAGCACCCCTTTTCCTTAATATTTTCTCCGCCAGCGTTTGTGATTTTTAAATAGTCAGTTAATGTTGTAATCGTGTGAAAGCTTGATATTTTTAGACTAGCTTATCATAGTGTGAATCAAGGCAGCGCAGGGAGAAGTATGCCTTCAGCAGAGTTAGAACAGTACCACTGACTTCACTGCCATGTTTTCCCTTATGTTTCTTACAAAATTAAAAGCCAAAGGATTTTAAGCCGGTTGTCCTTCATTAATAGCTTATTCTTAGTACATGGACCTCACCTTCCAGATGTCCTAACATCATGGACATGTACCTGATCAATAATCAATAACCACTTCCTCTGTGGAGTCCAAACAAATCAGCTTGTCAATCTAGCCATTTAACTTGACAACAGTTAGATGGTATCTTCTTGAGAGTCTAAAATCTGAAGGTTCCACAGACCTTAGTCTCTCTCTCTCACACACACACACAAATCTACCTGTGTTTGAGGGCTCGGTGGCGAAGCCGGAGAGCACTGAGTGCTAGGTCCAAAGTCTTGTTGGAGTGAGAGACACTGCGCTCCATACTATCACACAGACAGGAGTATTATGTCCTCTTTTCCGTTCTCTCCCGTTCCTGTCCCCTGACTTTTTCCCCTACTGTCTGTATGCAGCACTGAAGAGGGTGTGAGTGGGGTTCACACCCTCTACATCACTCACATGACCATCTCGCACGTAGCTGACAACTCTTCATCCTTACCGTCTATGTCTCTATAGATGCGCACACACTCTCATACAAGGTCTTTCCCACACCACCACAAGGCCCTTCAATTTCTCTGAACAAACATCTTCGATACACACAAACTATCGTCTGTCGCTCTTCGAAATGCAAGAGATTCATGATCTGCACCAAGAGTGTTAAAAAAAAAATCCACAGAACAGTAACAAACACAAACATAAGGCAATTAAACTACTATATAATTCCCTGTTTGTTGTAACTGTAGACACATGACCAGTCAGTCCCTCAGTGAATAAATATTTCCCACAAATACTTCATTTGGAAGGAGATCTCCAGAAGGCACACTCTGGGTTTCTCATTATAACATGTCTATCTTGGAGTATCTTTCCCATTCCACTCCAACATTCCTCTAAGCCCAAGTGACTCGCTGTTTCCTGCAGACTCTGATCTCTTCTAAGGTTACCCCTTTCAAGTTCAGAGCTCATCTAACTGCAGATAGAAAATGTAGAATGTCGTACTGAAGCACGGTAGTAATTAATTGGTACGAGACAGACCTGCACTGAAAATCTTTTCTGTATGACTAGGTTTAGTAACGGATACTGCTACTGCTGAGTTCACCTGTTGACCGAGGTCAGATCTCCACCCACGTGTCAGATCCCCCACCCCCGCTCTGCATGACTTCAATTCACCCGAGCTCATTCAATGACGCACACACCTCATACACACCCTGCACACCTGACAGGTAAAGCCTCCTCAGCTGGTGTCAGCTAGCTCCAAGGGTTATCATATGGCTGCTAAAGGTTCCTCAGATGGCCAAGTGTAATGTTCCAGCCATCATCCAGGCAGCTTATCTGCACTGAAGCTGCAGCTGAACTACTGTTCTGACCTAAATAAGCAAACCTCCCAGTGCTGCACAGTACAGGATTATGAGATATGATTGAGATCCTCTTGGCGCACACTGGTACCCAGAATATTTAGCTTAAGCCTTGAATGTACAAAAAAAGATTTAGTAACAAACTTAGCATTATCCTAAAGGAACGGAACACTTGGGGTGTTCATGTTTGTTAACTGAACTACGTTTTATAACTCTGTATATGTACCCAAATGTTATAGAGACACAAAACAGGCAGAGATGAAGGGATAGAAGGGGAAAAAAAGAGAAAAGCAACAGAAAACTATATAGAGATCATGTAGAACGCAAAAAGGTCATCAGGAGAACCAAAGAAAAAAGGAGCAAATGAGCTGAGAGAGAGAGGGCTCTGAGGACTAATGGAAGGCTGGTTAGCTCTATAGGTCGTAAAAAAAATAAAAATAAAAAAGCGTGTGGGATCAGTGTAAGGTCAAGACTGTAAGTGAAATAGAGCGAGGGACCATTTAAATGTCATGAATGGCTGACCCTATATCCTAGACAGTACCTATATCCTAGAGACAGCATAAACAACAGTACCCTAATATAATGGATTTCTATTTGTGTGTATGAACTGAAAAGAAGGTCCATGTAAATTTGTGCAGGGCTGGTCTGCTCATCGGCGGGTGTGGCTGACACAATTGTGCTCATTATATATCGTCCTTTTGTAGGTTTGCATCATCTACCCTCAAACAGCATCAGTATTATTCTTCTCTTATTCATTGTTATCTGCATACACTCTTTAGCTCTAAAGAGCCATCTTGCTTTCTTTTCTTTCCTCATTCCTGCATTGCATCTAGAGAAACCACTTTCTAGATCTTCCTGTTTTCTCCTGTGTTTCTGGCTATTCAACCTGGGTCTGGTCTGTCTGTCACTCTTTCTCCATTTTATATATAGAAATATATACTAGTACCTGTAAACTAATACTATTATCCTTTGGTCAGTCCACTATACTTTGTTTCTCAATAAAATAATTCATTTTCCAGCTCTCATTTTCTATTCCTTTCTGAGAAACGTACTAAATCATCACCTAACCTGAAGGACATGATCTAATCATGCCACAAGTTCTAAACCCCCTTAAAGTGGCCTTGTGAGCACAAGTGCATACACCGGTCACCTCATTCCTTTCACATTTCCCACATTTATCTTGCATACATTAAGACACACACTCCATTTCACCTTTGGACAGCGTCTGTTTTATCCCCAACCTACACATCTTCCAGAATCCCACTGCTGTCTCACCTGTGTGCACGTACCCTCAACAGACCCCCCCCCCCATACTGTCTCAATTCTACACCTAGATAAGGTCATGCTCTGCTCTGTAATGACACTCAGCTCACTACACAAAAGCAAACAGAGCCCAAAAGCTGAGCTCCTTATCTGTGCTGGAAAACAAGACTGGATAGCAGTGGATAGATCTCTGCACATACCCACTACTAAAAATAATAATAATAATAAAAACACACTACTAAATCTAGCTAGGAACGTTCAGACACCTACTAAAAGAGTGTCTTCTCATACTGTAATAGCCATGCTCTAGAACTGTCTTTAGCTCCGAGCTTAAAAATCCCAATCCTCTAGGACAGCCAGTTAACATTCACGTTTCATTTTCCCAACCCATCTGTCCGAGCTAATCAGGTAACGTGGAGAAACTGGAGCATTCGAGGACACTTGATACGGTCGGTATGTAGTAGGAGCCATAAAAATTGTCCTGACAATCCTGGCATGGTAGGCATTACATTTATTCATTAAAGCAAAGCCATTCATCCTGCAACCTGTCCAGAGATCCCATAAACATAATTTTCAGATAGCCTAACGCTGTGTTCCTAAAACCCTATGACACTGGCTATTAAAACATTAATGACATGGACACAATCTGCTCTAACCGATTCATATTCTCTCACTGCTTACTGGGCTTACAGATCTTTTTTTCTACTCTGTCTATTGATCTGCCTTTCCAACACTGTGAATGTCACCAGTCTGTCACCAAAAGCAAGGTCAGATGTACCCCTTGCCCACAGAGCACATAGGGGTTAAATGCCTTTCCCATGGGTACAGTAGAAGTGCATAGAGTAATATGCTTAACATGGTGCATTCACACCTGCTGCCAGTTGTTGGGACAGGCTCAGAGCTGTAGATGCTCTAGTTTTCGCAGATTGTTTTCTCCAAATCTATAGGGTGTAAACCCTGAACATGAGACACTGTGGTAGCGGTAATAGCTCTTGTGTGTCCAAGACTTGTAAGTCCAGACAACTGGGGTTACGGTATGATCTCGAAATCTCAATGTTTCACTACTCACCTAGACTAAGTGGCAATGAGCAACACAACCTCTTCAAGGTTTAACAATCAGACCAGTCATCTTACACTTATTCCAGTTCCTACCTGATGCAATACATTTTTAAGGAACTTACTTGGCACTGAGACCCTGTAAAACTGTTACTTACAACCAGTGAAAATGTTTGGGAAATTACATCATAAACAGACATTACATGACTCTAATTTACATTCTTTTAAAACTTTATCACATGCAAAATCTTGTGAGGGTCTGTGTCCTGGAGCTGGATGATATGATGATATAATATTTGTATTGTGATAAATTTAGTAAAATACTTTTTCTTAGAGTTATAGTAATGCGTGCATTTTTTTAATCAAATGCTTTACTTTACTTTACTTTTCTTTTCAGTGCTCCTAAAGCCAAATCTAGTCCATTTATGTTTGTCCTTCACATGTCTGCCACCCATTAGGCATTGCACATGACTCTAAGCCTTCCCCTTGCAGGTGGTAAGCCCACAATATGGCTCCATGGCACTATTTTGGGCTGTGCCCAAGCAGGTAACATGGGTGTCCTGGCACAATGCACCATACACAACCCCCAGGCCTGACTCCAGGGGTGTATCACTGTAACTTTAAATCTGTAGAGGGTCTTTCTGAACCTTTTTACTAGGTCTTTTTATGTTCACTTTTTTTTTACTGTTCCAAGTGAGGCCCTACTGGGACCATTAAGGTCCTGGTGTCTTCACCATAATAAACAAGCCTGTTCACCATCTTGAAACTGAGAGGAGCCAGTTGAGGTGGTTCAGGTGCTTTACAAGGATGTCATCTGGTTTGACGCCCTGCTAGAGCTGTGTCACTAGGACAGAGACCTCAGAACAGACCCAGGACCCTCTGGAGAGGGTCAGTTGACATGGGAATGTCTGCCGATGTCCCCATGTCTGAATGAACTACAATCTGTAGCCAGGCACATTAAAATCAGGGTTGACCTCCTCAGCCTTGACCATTAATTAAAACTGTCGTATTTCACCTGTACATAAGGTATGCGGCCGATTATGTGAATAATGCTGCCACGGCGTCCACATGCATCATGAGTCAAATATAAACCAAGCCTCACACCACCTGCGAGGACGTGACATGAACATGGCAGCACCTGTCTCCCCAACCCTTTTCCACAAGCTACAGCACTGAGCAAACTTGCTTAAGAATCCTACCATAGATATTTTCCTATACAGTAGCTTTCTATCTTGAGGGCACTTATCTGTCTAAATCTACTGATCTACACATGCCTGTTCCTGTAAGCCGCAGTGTGCCTGCTGCCGTACTGCAGGTGCCCTCTATATACTTGGCACAACAAGAGTTAAATTTGAGTCTATTTTATCCATCTGTCTGTCCATTCGTCCGTCTCTCTTTCTATCCCTTTATCTATGGAAGGGTATGGCCACCGGTCTTCTGCCTGCTGCTGCGCTGTTGCGTTCACAGTGTCTTGGCACAGAGTTCTGAGTCACTAAGCATGGACGGCTTCACTTGGTTTCGACGACGTCACGGCTACTTAAATAGAACAGATACCGGGCTACAGTATTGTGCGCAGCGGGGTGGCCTCTCTTCACACTGTGATCGAGTATAACTATCATATTCCAGCGTTACCATCCATATAGTATACGCTATGTACAAAGTGCAAGAGATGCACAAAGAACGAAGAGC
The DNA here is from genome assembly GCF_019097595.1 of Hemibagrus wyckioides. Classification (NCBI taxonomy): domain Eukaryota; kingdom Metazoa; phylum Chordata; class Actinopteri; order Siluriformes; family Bagridae; genus Hemibagrus; species Hemibagrus wyckioides. The sequence goes on along the minus strand of NC_080723.1, from coordinate 4,592,640 downwards.
TGAGGATTAATGTTAGGTGAGTGCTGCATGGTATTTAAAAAGGTCATCAAAGATCATTTGTATCTGGCCACTTTCTTTTGTCTAATATTTGAATATGGCATACAAATGAGCATACTCCTGCATGTGTTTGTGTGTTGAGCGGACATAAAACATAAGTGACAGGAGTAAATATTGATTTCAGGGTTGATGTTGATTTTTAACCTGATATGAGCTTTATATTTTACTAAACGTAACTGTCTGTTGCTCAGATTGAATCCTATTATCTTACTGGACGTGAATGTTTTTGCATGATGCTTCATCACTGCCTTTCCACTGCTTTTATATTGTGTAATGATATATAAACTGTTGCCTAACGAGGCCGTGTTCCAAATATGCATCAAATGTTTCGTCCTGGTTCAGATGTCCTACATTGGGCTCGATGTGATAAAATGCACCTCAGCGGCACGGGGTTAGAAAACCATACATCATGACGGAAAGTCTGGTATCGTAAGATAAACACAGAATCAGGATTGTAGGCTTTGTTGTTAAGACAGATAGCATGATGCGACTTTTGCCTGCGATGTGTTTGAAATGTTCAGATAAGGAGGTGAACATCCCACAGCCTTGATATGATCGGGTTGTGATGTTAATGCGTGTTCAGATCATGTTTTCTGGTGCTGGATATGAACGTACTTCATGTTTTGTCTTTGGCAGCATCAAGGCCAATAGAGTACGACGTGCGGTGCAAAAGCGCCCTATTTTCTGTTTGTGTGTGTGTGTGTGTGTGTGTAGATATACAGTGCAAAACACTGTTGTGTATCCCTGCATGCATCCGTTCTCCATCAGAGCAACACACTAAGGCAAACCCAGACAATAAAGACAGCGCACTGCTTAGACAGACTGTACACACACACACACACACACACACACACACACACAGCGCAAGAGATGAAAAAAGATAGAGATCATACAGCGAGACGCACCGACAAGTAAACGAAAACAACAACAACAAAAAAAATGAACAGACGGTCCAGCATCCTGAGACACGTTACCTTTCCGGGGACGAGGATTTTTCTGAGTTGACGGACATGAGCAGAGGCTTCAAGCCGCTCGCTCCCAAAGGAACGACAGAGGCGACCAGGAACGAAGGAAACACTCTGTGTGTATCTGCCTCTCCTTGTTCAGAGCCTCACTCTTCTCATCTCCTTTCTGTGCTGCTCCACTGAGACAAGGGAGAAGGGCTGCTTCGTCCTCCTCCGCTCCTCTCTTCCACCGTGCGAAAAGAAAGGATGGAGGGCAAGCGATGAAAACGGAGCTCGAATAACAGAATGGAGGGGAGACGAAATCTTGCTGCGTTTGAGCAGACACGGTGAGGAGCCCCTCCTCACCCCTCTCCCTCCCTCCTTTTCTCCTTCTTTGCTTCCTTCCTTTCCTTTCCTCTGCCTCTCCTTTCACTTTTTTTTTTTCCCTCAGGCTTGGAGGATATATTCTTTCGTTGTGTTGACGCTCACGTCCTCCGCTAACCCCTGAAATGAAGTGTGGAGCTCTCTCACACTGTCCACATTGTCTGCCTGCTGCTACCTCTTCTTCCTCCTCCTTCTTCTCCTCCTCCTTCTCTCTCTCTCTCTCTCACGCTCTCTCTTTCTGTCTGTCTCCCAGCGCAGTGGTTGGCTCGGCAGGCCCTTCTGCAGCTCTCTGCACAACAACAGAGCTCTGAACGCAGCGGGCTAAACCACTGCCGGTAAGGGAGGGGGGAGGCAGTGCAAAGAGTGAGAGAACAGTGTGTTCATCTTTCACACTCATTCTCCCCCATAAAATAGCTTGGCCCATGCCTGCCTGCCTCCCTCCCTCCCTCCTGTTACAACATTCTGTATCTCGGGGCAACAGAGAACATACATACATACATACATACATACATATATATATATATATATATATATATATATATATATATATATATATATATATATATATATATATATATATATATGCTTTTCACCTTTTCTCTCCCATCCCTCTGCCCCGACTCTTTTCCTCCACCTCCCTCCATTTCACAGCTGTTTTCTCTACTGCTCTGTTTTGTTTTCTCTCTCCATCCATGCTTTCCGTTTCTCTTCGGTTAAATGACCAAACAACAGATGTAGAGCAGTGAAAGCTTTTCATCATGGAGGGCCTTTCTATACAATTAAAATGCCCAGATCTTCACGCTACATTAAAAGGTGGAGAAAGGGCTTCACGATAACTGCAGTTTAACGCGGACCTGCCAAATACGTACGACAATATCTGAGGAGAAACACAGCTCTTGTTCATTTTAATCCAAGGCAGCGTTTCCCCTTTATACGTTTTCGCCATTTCTTTACGTGAACTGAATCATCCACCGGACAGACAGTTCGTTGTTCATCAAATGTTAGGAAGTTAAGTAATCGCGGTCGATTAGGATGAATTAATTGTAGAAACCAATCAAGCAGCAACCAAACCCCTTGCAAAAGCCTATTACCTTTTACCTACATGTGCCAAAGCAGAAAACCTTTCAGACCACAAATCACATACAACTGTATAAATAGGATATAAGTCATAGCACTTGCACAGTAACTTCCTCAGCTCTTCCTGTATGTCTGACTGCATGCTTATGTAAAACCGTACATCTCACAAAGACTCTGTGTGCACACAGTTTTACACACACACACAAACAGCAATTATAGCCACATTCTAGAAAGGTAAGTGTGAACATTACATGAACATAACACTGCATGGAAGCTTTGTCTGCCAAAAACACTCATACAAATGAGACCACAGGCATGTTCTTAACCCTGTAAGGTATGGCTTGTCATTTTTTGGCATAAAAGCCATAGCGATAAGCCACTTTAAAGCAGCTCTGACAATACAGCAAGTACAAAATACTTGGTAGAAATGAAGAGGAGTGACCTTGATGCGAGTAATGCTGCTTTATAAAAGTATGCGTAAAGGTAAGACTCCTGTTCATCGTAGCCAGCATATGGAGTCAATATAAAGCCCCTGGCATTTTGTCTGTTGGATGAACAAATGAACAATATACATATATACTAAATTGGGAAAGGTTTGGGACACCCCTCCAAATCATTGAATTCAGGTGTTGTTTTTCAGGGGTTGGGCTCGGCCCCTTAGTTCCAGTGAAAGGAACTCTTAATGCTTCAGCATACCAAGACATTTTGGACAATTTTATGCTTTGTAGGAAATGTTTGGGAATGGCCCCTTCCTGTTCCAACATGACTGCCCACCAGTGCACAAAGCAAGGTCCATAAAGACATGGATGAGCGAGTTTGATGAGGAGGAACTTCACCTCAACCCTATAGAACACCATTGGGATGAATTAGAGTGGAGACTGTGAGCCAGGCCAAAACAAGGACGTCTGCCTTTACATGCGCATGAATGTTATATGGCGATGACCCACCTTTTCCAGCTATAACAGCTTCAACTCTTCTCAGAAGGCTTTCCACAAGGTTTAGGAGTGTGTTAATGGGAATTTTTGACCATTCCTCTAGAACTGCATTTGTGAGGTCAGGCACTGATGTTGGATGAGAAGGTCTGGCTCACAGTCTCCACTCTAATTCATCCCAAAGGTGTTCTATCAGGTTGAGGTCAGGACTCACTCATCCATGTCTTTATGGACCTTGCTTTGTGCACTGGTGTGCAGACATGTTGGAACAGGAAGGGGTCATCCCCAGACTGTTCCCACAAAGCATAAAATTGTCCAAAATGTCTTGGTATGAAGCTGAAGCATTAAGAGTTCCTTTCACTGGAACTAACGCCCCAAGCCCAACCCCTGAAAAACAACACCTGAATTCAATGATTTGGAGGGGTGTCCCAAAACTTTTGGCAATATAAAAAAGCCTGTCTAACTAAAATTCTAATCAGCAGCAAAACATTACTGTGGGTAAATGAAACACATCTGCATGGAATAATTTGCATTGATTATTATTCTGTTGCTGTTAATATTCACTCTGTGTGTGGTTGTACAAAATTGTGTGCGTGTGTGTGTGTGTGCGCCTGTATGCGTGTATGAATGTCAGGCAGGAAGATGTCCTGTCTGCACCCCTTTTCAAACATCTCTCATCATCTCTGTCCCTCCATCAGCAATAGTGGAAATAGGCCATGTAAAGATAGCTGCAGCCTTAATACTGACTCCCAGAATACCAAAATGAGAAAAGAGAGAGAGGGGGGGCAATCTGGGTCTTTTCTCTCTCCACTCCTCTGTTCTTTACCTCGTTCTTCGCTTCCTACAGCAAAAGTGCTCAGTGAGAGTGTGTGTGTGTGTGTGTGTGTGAGACTGTGTGTTCTCCTTCTCTGTTTCGTGTGAACTTGTTCTCTAGCTAATCACAGTTCAGACAGTTGCTATAGTGATGGAGCTGGTTTATTCCAGTATACGGTCTGCTACGTCACAGAAAGTGTGGGGTTCTCAGGCAACCACTGCTGAGACGACAGCATGTGAGCACGCTTCAGTGTGTGGGTGTCATAAATACATGTCTGCCAGTGCAGGAACACTGTGAATATTTCTGCCGCACCTTTTAAACAGGAGAGCCGGACGGATTGATTGACAGACAGATTAGATTCTAATTCCGTTTCCATTTAGCGAGAAGTAGTCTGATCTCTTTTCCTGATGGCTCACACGTTTGAACGTGAGAAAACGAGGTTTCGGGATCATTTAAAATAAGACAATTAGAAGGGAAAAATACTCTGTTTCTCCCGGCATTCTCTTCATAATTGTAAATAAATAAATAAATAAATAAATAAATAAAATAAAATTATGATAAGAGAGATATATTGCAGCCCCAAGAGATCTACTCTATTTCTTGTCAAAATCACTCACTTTTTTATTTTTAATAAATAGAATTAATTTTAATAAATGTTATTTGAAAGAATTAAACTGACAAAAAAGGGGGTTTGTGAGGGTATGTGAGTGAAAAGTCATCAGTGTGTGTGTGAGAGAGAGAGAGAGAGAGGGAGAAAGAGAGAGAGGGGGGAATGAGAGACAAAGAGAGAGAGAGAGAGAGAGAGAGAGAGAGAGAGAGATGACCTGGTCAGCAGTCAGCTGCTTCTATTGCCTGACATCTAAACAGGGCTGAGTCACCTACAGCAGTCAATACCTTTCTTTCTCTTTCTCTCCATTCTCTCTCTCTCTCTCTCTCTCACACACACACACACACACATTTGGATGCATCAATCTTTAAGCAATTACAGCCTCTGCCTCTAGGCTTTTCTGCACATCACACCTCGATCCTCGAGTGCTCTACACCTCCGCAGACTCTCACGCAGTGAAGCATCATCAGCAGGCTCAAACTTGCTCCAGACTTTCCTTTGCAATTTGTTTTGAAGCTGAACGGGGGCAACATCCATCCGATCCATCTTGCATTAGAAATAGATCTGTCTATTTCTAGAAAGGTTTAGACAAAAGCCCAAAACTAGAAGTCTCGGACTTCTCTTGAGTCTTTAAGGCCCTGCTTACAGAAACAGAGTGTGTGTGCTCTCTGTTGGCCTGAATAGGCACTGCACTTCCTCTCTGTCCATACTGAAGTACTCTACATCCCAAATCGTTCAGGATAGTCATATTATACTATTTCACGTAAATTGTAAAACAGCACATGGGATCATAATGTGATAATGTATATTATAGCCATGGTGGCTGAATGCTCAAATCTCATTAGTCACTATGTGTGCTTTATTTCTGTATAAAAGCAGGGCTCAGAATGTAGGGTTATGTTAATGTACGCATCCTAATATGCTGTTGTTTCCATAGTTAAAAGCGCAGAGATTTGTCCACTGAATTTAGGATAAATGTATTTACATTTACGGAAGGTGTCTGACAAATCACAGTGGAATAACACACTCCAGACTGTGCTGCACATCATTAGGGGTCACGCAATGCATGATTCACCTTTAGTTGTTCCTTACATTAACTAACCCAAATCTGAAGTCTTCTCAATTATTACCTAAAACCCCCAAGGCATTACGAGTTCCTTGCACTGTAACTAAGAGGCCCGAACCTGTTCCAGCATGACAATGCCCCTGTGCACAAAGTGGTATGGAAGTACTCAAGTGGCCTACACACAAAAAAAAAAATCCTGATCTCAGCTGCACCGAACACTGAAATCACGACAGTACACCAGGCCTCCTCGCCCCACATCGGTGTCCGCCCTCTTTTGCTCTTGCTGCCGAATGAGTGCAAATCCCCACAGCCACGATCCAGATCTAGTGGAAAGCCTTCTTAAAAGAGTTGAGGCTGTTATCGCAGCAAAGCGGGGACCAAATTCAATACTCATGTGTCTACATACTTTTTAGCCATACAGTGTAATAATTCTATGTATCATATTTAAGAATGAAGCAATTCTACTGTAGACAAGCTGGTAGCTTAGCATCAGTCTTTGATTCTGATAGAGAGAGTGTGCTATTGAGGTTTAACTGCCATCCAAAAACAAGCTGAATCGAGCTAGCATGCACCTCAATCAAAACTTGAGGAGGTTTTTAATAATGATGTGCAAACCCATGGCTGTAAAAAATAAATAAATAATAATACTTGATTAATAATATTACTTTATTATTTACATAGCGATACTGACCTATGCTTATGCATATGTATGTTCGCACATACGGCGACTCAGAAAGCTGGCGACTCGCAACGATAAAATCTCAGTGTGTGTGAACGCAGCATAGCTTGTAATAATCAGTACACCAGCATATACCAATCAGAAAGTTCTTATTAGCTTATATTCTTCATATATTTAATGTATTGTGCAATAAATTGTGTAATACAGTATATCAAATGGACCAACTGGTCAAAAACATGCCCTTCTATGGGATTTCTATGCTTTCTAAGAGGCTTTGATTGACTATTTATATGATGAACAAAGAGAATAGAAGGAACAGCTACTCTACTATTCATTATAGCTGAGAGACAAGTCGGCGAGGGTTACTGGTAGAGGGTTAATGGTGACGTTTCTCTAATCTCTGAACTGGGTCAAAAGCTTTGTAGTAACTCTCATCTGCTTGTCATGACCTGTCCATGGTACCGGGAATTTACAGTGTTGCCTTCGGGAATTTCGTATGAGGTGGGGTTTGATACGCTTCCTGCTGTTGACCATTTGCTGGTTAACCTGTGAACGCCCTAAGGTTCAGATATTTAAGATGTGCAGCAGCTGTCTCCTTACTACTAACATAGTCAGGGGAAACATAGTGGAATAGCTTGACATCTATACTGTGTCACTTACTTAGTTTATCCTTTACATGATGGTGTGAGATTAACAGAGTGATAAATGAATCTCTGTAAAAGCTGTCAGACTTTTACCCTCTACTTCATGCCTTGAGGCTGCTCTGCATCCCGGACCTATAAATCAACTCTAATGAGTACTAATTAGCGCAAAACTCCTGGAAAGTCATTTTACCAACAGCTGTACAACGAGTTGGACCTCATAGGCCTGATGTATGCACATGCTTTCAATTTAATGTTTCATTGCTCCTTAAAGTTAGCAACTTGTTCACACGCCATTAAGATCAAAAGAGAAAACATGTGTGTGGTGCTTTCTGTGCCTGTTAAAGGACAGCGATGGTCACGCGGCTCACTGTGCCTACAGCACACACACACACACACACACATAGACTGTTCTCTCTCTAACACAATGTGGAACAGAGCCTGTGGGCCAATGTTGTTTCAGGATCTTCTCCAAGCAGAACAGATCATGAGAGAGAGAGAGAGAGAGAGAGAGAGGGAGAGAGAGAGAGAGAGAGAGAGAGAGAGAGAGAGAGAGAAGAATGTTGTCTTTGTGGTTCTTTAATATTTTCCCTCCCTGTGATTTCTAATAGAGGGCAGTAGTGAGCAATCAGCACTTTTCCTCTCGCTCTCTATATACCATTACAAAGCTAAACAATGTGCATGTGTGTGTCCATGCATTCTGCAAGATAGTATAAATAACCTAAAGTGATTACACTTGAAAATGATTCTGTTTACTGGTGAATTGGTTATACTGTAAAGAACAATGTGCACATGGTTGTCAATGTTTTTCTTTCCTTTATTAAAAAGTCATAAGCTGTGGATGTTTTCATTATGTTCAGATGAACTGAAGAGAACAAACAAGAAAGAATAATAGCTCGCTCAAACAGATGTTCACCAGCAGCCAAACACACACAAACGCACACACACACAAAAAAACGAGCTTGGGCAAAGAAGATGACTAATATGCCAAAGATGTCTGTCATTATATAATATGTGTACTGTATATACACCAATCAGGCATAACATAACAGTATGACCACCTAATATTGTGTTGGTCCCACATTTGCTGCCAAAACAGCCCTGATTCGTCAAGGCATGGACTTCACTAGAAGTTGTGCCGTGGGATCTGGCAGCGAGATGTTAGCAGCCGATCCTTTAAGTCCTGTAAGTTGCGAGGTGGGGACTCCATGGATCGGACTTGTTTGCCAGCACATCCCACAGATGCTCAATTGGAATTTGGAGGCCAAGTCAACACCTCAAACTGGTTGTTGTGCTCATCAAACCATTCCTGAACCATTTTTGCTTTGTGGCACGGCGCATTATCCTGCTGAAAGAGGCCACAGCCATCAGGAAATACTGTTTCCGTGAAAGGGTGTACATGGTCTGCAACAATGCTTAGGTAGGTGGTACGTGTCAAAGTAACATCCACATGGATGGCAGGACCCAAGGATTCCCAGCAGAACATTGCCCAAAGCATGACACTGCCTCTGCCGGCTCACCATCTTTCCATAGTGCAACTTGGTGCCATGTGTTCCCCAGGTAAGCGACGCACACACCCCGGCCATCCACGTGATGTAAAAGAAAACGTGATTCATCAGACCAGGTCACCTTCTTCCTGACTGGCCTGCAGCTATACAGCCCATATGCAACAAACTGTGATGCACTGTGTATTCTGACACCTTTCTATCAGAACCAGCATTAAGTTCCTCAGCAAATTTGAGCAACAGTAGCTCCTCTGTTGGATCGGATCACACGGCCCAGCCTTCACTCCCCACATGCATCAGTGAGCCTTGGCCACCCATGACCCTGTCGCCGGTTCACCACTGTTCCTTCCTTGGACCACTTTTGATAGATACTGACCACTGCAGACCGGGAACACCCCACAAGAGCTGCAGTTTTGGAAATGCTCTGATCCAGCGGTCTAGCCATCACAATCTGGCCCTTCGTCAAACTCACTCAAATCCTAGCTTGTCCATTTTTCCTGCTTCTAACACATCAACTTTGAGGACAAAATGTTCACTTGCTGCCTAATATATCCCACCCACTAACAGGTGCCATGATGGGGAGATCATCAGTCTTATTCACTTCACCTCTCAGTGCTCATAATGTTATGCCTGATCGGTGTATATAGACAGTACGCTGGTCACGTGATCACATTCGTTTGTGGAGAGCCTGCGAGAGCTGCACTTGTGAAGTCCGATAGTCAGATTGCTCCAGATCACAACAACGAGAATGCATTACGGTATACGATTATGCAATCACATTATAACAGATAAATAGAGCTCTAAAGTAGCTTTCAAAGAGATTGAGATTGAGCGTTCATTGAGATTGATTATTAATATGTTAATACTGAGAACTGACATTTCAGACACAATATAGTCAATTATATTTTTCTCTTATTTACGCTCTGTGAACAGAAGTAGCTAAATTTGCTGATAACCTGACGGCTAGGGGTTAAAGGTATATCACGGTCGAATTCACTTCTTGTTCATTTTAATCTTCCTCTGATGAGCTGTCATATTTATTAAGTCAGAAGTTGTATCATTTGCCATATCCACTGCTTCTAGACTCCATTAAAGGAGTTTTCGTTTGTTAGGAATTTTACACGGTGAACACGGATAAGCGGAGTGATCCACACAGTGTAAGGTCCCAGCGAGGTTTTTCTAAATATAATCACTCTTGGAACGCTGTTCATCCAATCATATTAGTGAACCAGAACTAACTGTTGTACGTAATGTAATGTTTTGGAATGTCCATGAGACTCAAGTCTTCAAGATTTCTCATTAAAATAAGAAGCAGTGGGATTTTTCCATCTTGAAGAAAAAGAAAACAGGAGATCCAGGTGATCCGTATATATCTAATAGTGCTTAATCAATGACATAACTAAGAGGCGTGTTGGAAAATTTTCTCAATTTTCTCAACCCAAGTTCAATTCAATCGATCACCTTCGTGTTTTACCTTTTGTCACTGGATTGAAAATCAGTCACTCTTAGCCTACTTCACGTAAATACGGTTGCTAAGCAACCACCCCAAGGTGATAATAGCAAAATCACAGATAGACGAACTGTGCTAACTAGGCACCTGATGTGCATGTGATGTGGGTTGAAACCCCAGCACCGCCAAGCTTCCACTGTTGGGCCTTTGAGCATGGCCCTTAACCCTCCCTGCTCCAGGGCCGCTGTATCATTGGCTGACCCTGCGCTCTGACCCTCAACTTCCAAGGATGGGATATGCGAAGAAAGAATTTCACTGTGCAGTAATGTATATGTGACTAAAGGCAACTTAACATATTGGATCTTTACACTGCTCAAGACGTTATCCAAAAAAATTCACACGTTTCAAATCATTTTGCCTTTTAATATCTGATTCAAAAATCGATAGCGACATCACTATCATCTCTCAGCTATGCCAAAACTATACAAGCCAGGACTAGACCCCTCAATACATAGTTAAAAAATGTCTGAAAGCTGCTAGCAAGCCACCACCAAATACTCAGTGTGCCTCGTAAGTCCTCTATTTATCGCATTCACAGTCTTGCAGGTGGAATTGCTCCCAAGGCTGCAGTCAACTAACTCCTTAAAATGCAGCTCTGGGCAAATCTTTTTGTAATGATCTTTTCCCACACATTCCAGACACAATTTGGTGACCTATCCTTTCTGTATTCTCCTTCTAAATACTAGAGTTCCTCTCAAGAGAAGGGATATTAAATATTATTAAGTTATATTTATAGCTTATGGGCTAGTAGGGTCTTTATGGGATGTGCCTGGGAGTGCTTCTTTAGGTCAACGATCCTGGAATTATTCTAAAGGTAAATCCAGATTAGAGCGAATAGCTTTTAATCTTCTGATAAACCGTCAAGTTCAACTAATTCTCTGCAGGGAGACTCCTGCCATGAGAGTGATCGCCTTCTGATGTCTTCTACGCCGCCGACCTGATGATCGAAATGCCTAGAATCGGGAATGTGTAGTCTCTATAAATGTTGTTGATTGCATTCGTAACCAGTGAGAACGGACGCAACGTGTCGAAGCATTTAGCAGTAAAAAACGAGGGCTCTAGCTTGAATCTCGTAGCATTGGAAGATGGCGAGATGCTGCGTTCAGTTTTGCTTTGCCCCAAGGAGAGTACCTTGTTGGCTCAGCGTGACTAAAAAAGATCAGAATGTAGGCCTATGGAGATGTGTTACATCATCGTACAAAAATCATTGGATTATCCTACTGAAAAGACAACAGCTGTTGCCTTTGGTCCTATCCTTTCAGTAACCCAACACACACACACACACACACACACACAGATACAACGGAAAAAAAAAAAAGTAAACCGAATATCAAAACCCTTGGGTGCAGCCAGAGTGCAGCTTCACAGTGGCGCACACACACACACACACACACACATGATTCTCTATAACCAGCAAATAACACACTTTCAGTGCTGTCACATGTCAGTTCTTACATACTGCAATTCTCCTATATCATAAACCCAATGAAAGGTTCGATGGATTTACTAAGCCAACCTCTGGTCACCATTTGCAAGCATTTAGTCTCAGGTGATTTAGGTATGTTTCTTCTGTTTTTCCATCAGTTAAAAATACACAATCCCTCATCCTCTCTCTCTCTCTCTCTCTCTCTCTCTCCATAATTTCACCACACCCACTACAGATGTCTTTCTTGCATGAATGTGTGTTTGTGTGATTTAGGAAACTGAAAGGTTTCTCTGTTCTTTCTCTGATGCTTTGTTGTGGCTGTTGGATTGGAGGAACCACAATGTCTAGTATGGAGTGGTGTCATATTGAGAACTGTTCCACGATGGACACATGCATGCACGTACACGATAGATGGGAGATCAAACGGTCACTGCTTGTCCGCAGAGAGTCAAGGATATTTGCTTCCTTGTGAAGTCCTAGAGATATTAGTGCGATTTGCAATTTATTTAAGAGCCCTGAGATGGCTGGAGTGCTTCTCGAACATGCAATTCACACCTAAGACCTCAGCACTCTTGAGACGTCTGAAGCCTGTGACCCTGTGACTCATTTGACTGAACACTCTGTGTGTGCGTGTGTGTGTGTAATTAATCTCACAATATGGCCACTGCATATAAGCCCTTTAAAAAAATTTTCTGTCTTTCAACCTTGGATCTTTCATAGCTGCTTTTTGTCATGAAGTTTGAAAATGAAGTTTTTCCTCTACCAGCCATATATATAGTCTAGTCTAGTCTATAGTATAGTCACAGGTATACACAATATATACTGATCAGCCATAACTTTATGACCACCTACCTAATATTGTGTTGGTCCCCCTTTTGCTGCCAAAACAGCCCTGACACATCGAGGTATGGACTCCACTAGATCCCTGAAAGTGTGCTGTGGTATCTGGCACCAAGATGTTAGCAGTAGATCCTTTAAGTCCTGTAAGTTGCAAGATGACCAGGCCACCTTCTTCCATTGCTCCATGGTCCAGTTCTGATGCTCAAGTGCCCATTGTTGACGCTCTCGGCAGTGCACAGGGGTCAGCATGGGCATCCTGACTGGTCTGTGGCTACGCAGCTCCATACGCAACAAACTGTGATGCACTGTGTATTCTGACACCTTTCTATCAGAACCAGCATTAACTTCTTCAGTAATCTGAGCAACAGTAGCTCGTCTGTTGGATCGAATCACACAGGACAGCCTTCGCTCCCCACGTGCATCAATGAGCCTTGGCTACCCATGACCCTGTCACCAGTTCACCACTGTTCCTTCCTTGGACCACTTTTGATAGATACTGACCACTGCAGACCGGGAACCCCCCCACAAGAGCTGCAGTTTTGGAGATGCTCTGATCCAGTGGTCTAGCCATCACAATTTGTCCCTTGTCAAACTCAAATCCTTACGCTTGTCCATTTTTCCTGCTTCTAACACATCAACTTTGAGTACACAATGTTCACTTGCTGCCTAATATATCCCACCCACTAACAGGTGCCATGATGAGGAGATCATCAGTGTTATTCACTTCACCTCTCAGTGGTCATAATATTATGCCTGATCGGTGTATGTCATTACTCAATCACCCCTAGACACCCTTGGATCCTCAGGGTCTGAAATGAAGTTTTTCCTGTACTAGCCATAGTACAGTCACAGGTATACACAGTGTGTATATAAAAGAAAACAAACATGATTAGAGCACATTGTGTTATAGGACAATAATAAAGAAAATCAGGAACGAATAATCACTGTTACAAAACACTGATACCTGAGACTTCTTCTATAAATGCAGAAATAAAATAATGAAATAAATAAATAATCTGCTATATATATATATATATATATATATATATATATATAAAAGCAATACTAGAGTAGTTGTACTGTAAAAGTATAGAAATAGTAATGTATATGAACAAGTGTCTTAATATACACATGTGGTTTGTCACACAGCAGAACAACTGACTGGGCCATGCGGTTATAGAAAATTATTCAACCTCTCTGAGGGGGCCAAAAGGGGTAAAAAGGCACTAACAGGATGGCCTTGTTGAGGCATTGAGGCAACAGAGAGACCCAGCTAAGGTCAAACAGTATGTACAGTACACACTGTTTTTTTTTTTTTTATTCAAGCTGGTCAACATTTCAATGACCAAACTTTCAGTGCATCTCTGGCAATAAACACTAAGTATTAGCTTTTCTAGGCTAATATTAGACTCACGTGTAGGACGCAAACGTAAATCATTACAAACATAAAAGCTTTATATGCCTCCGTTTCAAATATAAATGCTCTTTATTATTTTATCATGTATCATCTTCTGCTTCGGACACTGTCTCGGAGCCTGCTGCAAATTCACATGCAGGAAATTTCCTTTACTGTACCATACATAAAAAAAAGAAAAGGCCGGAGTTTCAATAACCTTCATGTTTATTTACTGTCAAAGCAGGTACGTGAAGGTGTACCTGTGCCCCACCCCAAGCCAACAAACAATGGAAAAACATTGTCAGTGTTACGCTTACTTGATTTTAGAGGCAATTTTTGGATTCGGCTTTTACTAGCTCAATGCTCTTACTAAATGTTTGTTTAGCCAAGGCAAAAAAAAAAGACAAAATGTAGTCAGTCAGTAAAAAGCCTTTTTAATTCAATACCTGTTGATTCATAAACATGACTGGAAGCCTAGATGCTCAATTAAATTTGTCGATACTGAATAAGCCTTTGGTGATTTGCTTCTTGTCATACAGACAGATGAAGGCCTCTGTTTCCGTCTCTGCTGAGATCCATCATTGTCTGTGTGCATTTGAGCGAACGTGAAGAAAAGCCTTGTTAATATCAAAATGTACTACTTACAGTCATACTGCCTTAAAAAGTACCATCAAGGAAAAAGAATCCAAAACATCAAGCAAAAGTGGCTTGAATTCACGCACATTACTCAGGCTCTTCTGATCCGATGCTTTTATGTAAATTATTTAACTGAAAGTTGCTCAGGGCCTAGCTATGGGGTTGGAGATGTCTGGTCAGCTGAGGAATAGCTTTAATATTCTTTTATAGATCTGGTGGTCAGATTCGTCGAGTGGTAAACAAATAAGAATGCAAATTTATATTCAAAACAGTCGTTTGTCCAGAATTCATGGAGTTAGTCAAAAGTGAAGTAAACGTAGAACTACTATGAACCAACACAAAACCATTTCAAATAACCTTCTTTATAACCATAAACTAACCTGTAATGGTTAAGCAAGAAATTTGTTGTGCATGGCTCGATTTCGTTTCCTGCTCCATCTGTGAAATAAGATCTGATAGCCATTTTAAAAAGTAAGTTAGTTAGAGCTCAGAATTATATCAAGGCCTCTGCCAAGGTGTTTTCGGTTTTTCAAAATAGAACATCATGAATTATTTTTATATAGGTTTGCTTATATAAGACATTATCAAAGCGCAGCCAGTGTTCCTCCAAGTGTGTTCTGCTGCCATGTGATGTAGCGTGAGCAGCAGGTCTATAAGCTGTGGTTGGCTAGTTTCATGAGTCTCGAAGGAAGCATGTCTTCCCTGGCTGATAGTTGCCATAAGGGAGCATTAGCTAGTGAGTGGGAATTGGCAAGACCAAATTAAACAGAAAACACGGGGTAAATGCAATAACAAATAAATAAATAATAAACATTATCCATTTGTGCTTGTTCCCATTCTAGATTTAATCTCCACTCAGCTACAAGAGCATTAATGAGACCAGACACTGATGTTGGGTGAGGAGGTCTGGGGTACAGTCAGTTTTCCAGTTCATCCAAGAGGTGTTCAGTGGTGTTGAGGTCAGGGTTCTGTGTCCAGGAGTTCATCCACTCCTAACCATGACTTCATGGAACTTTCTTTGTGCACAGGGGCAGTGTCATGCTGGAACATATTCAGGCCTCGGGTTCCATTGAAATGAAATCTTAATATTATAGCGTACCAGAACATACAATACATTTGTGTGCTTCTGATTTGTGGCAACGGTTTGAAGAAGAACCACATTTGGGTGTCCACATACTATTGGCCATACATGTGAACAAAACACCCTGCTGAAAGTGAGCCTACTTCATGGTTTGGTGCTTGAGATCAGTGATAAACGTGGTGTGGAACTGAGGTTTCTGAGTCTGGTCTTGATCTATCACAAGGCTGTGTTCTCCTTCCAGTGTGCTGAAGGTAATAATCATTGTTGGCAAGATTCTGTGCTTTTAACCATAATGTCTTTGTTGAGGTAGCTTGGTGATTAAGGTGTTGCACCACTGATTGGAAGGTTGTGAGTTCAAATTGCATCGCCACCAAGCACCCATCCCTGAGCTCCTCAACTCTCAATTGCTCAGTCCCTCTGTTTTTTGTGGGGTTGTGGTTTAGGTGTTAGACTACTGATCTGAAGGTTGCGAGTTCAAATCCCGGGACCCCCGAGCAAGGCCCTTAATCCACAATTGCTCAGTTGTATAAACTGAGATTAAAAGATGTAAGTCGCTCTGGATGCCAAATGCCATAAATGTAAATAATACTTCTGTTCTTGAGGGATGTGGTAGCTCAGTGGTTAAGTTGTGTGGTGGATGTGGTGAGTTCAAATCCCAGGTCCACCAAGCTGCCACTGCTGGGCTCCTGAGCAAGGCCCTCAACCCTTAATTGCTCAGTCACTCTGGTTCTAGTGGGGATGTGGTAGCTCAGTGGTTAAGGCTGGCCAGCTGATCAGAATTTGGTGAGTTCAGGTCCACCAAGCTACCACTTCTGGGCTGCCCTTTAGCCTCAACTGTATAAAATGAGATCAATTGTAAATTGCTCTGAATAAGGGTGTCTGTCAAATGTACATAACATCACTTTACCTGTCACTGTGAGAGACTGACTTTTCCAACCTTCTGAAGGCTTTGGTAACCTATTTACAAGGGAACATAAACCAACCCATGAGCTAATGTATCTAGTTTTGCTACTAACCAAGGAAACTTTCCTGTCTATGAGAGAAAAAACTTTTATTTTAACTCCAGACACTGTTAAATGAGGCTAAACACAGATGATTTGAAGGATACTGGACAACCCAAGGCATGCAATTAGTCCAAGAAATTATTTTTTAAAACTGCCTTATAGTAATTAGCATAGATTTGAGTAAACTTCAACTTAAATGATACGCTGTTGTCATGTCACATGTTGCTGCCCCCTACACCCTTCCTCTGTGTGGAAAAATTGCACAGGAAATGAATGGTCGCCTGTTGCTTAGCTAGTGTGAACCTCGCATTCACACGGGTTTATGAAACTGATGCCAGCAAGATATTGTAGACTCTAACAAGCTAATCCTGAGAGAAAACCCTCTCTACTATCGACACCGTATATGTGCCTGCTTTCAGGTTTGAAAAAAAATTATTTGAGTCTATTAAAATCACAGGTCTGGGTCTGAGTCTTCTCAGGGGTGTGGTCATGTCTGTCTGTCTGCCTGCCTGCCTGTCTGTCCGTCTGTCTGTCTTGGTGTCATGTCAGAGCAGTAAGGATTACTATATCAGGGAAGATCTACAGCAGCCTTTTATTCCAGCACATTCTGGAGCGCGAGAGTGGCGGGAAACAGGGAATCACCTAACGCCTCCCCGCTGACATCATTCTCCATAAAAACCAGTTTATAGCAACAGGGAGAGAGAGAGCATTTATTTAGTGCAAAACAATACCTCTAGTTTTTATACAAGTGGGTCTCCTTGGTGTTTCTCCCAGGACTGTGTTTATTTCTCTCTCTCTCTCTCACACACACACACACACACACACACACACACACACACACACACACACACACACACACACACACACACACACACACACACACACACACACACACACACACACACACACACACACACACACACACACACACACACACACACACACACACGCTGTGGTGCAGCACTGCAAGGCGTACCAAAGGTTAAGACCTTAGCCTTAAGGTTATAGGTTCGAATCCCACGATCACCAAGCTTCCACTTCAAGTCCCTCGAGCAACTACTCGTATAAAAACAAGATAAGGGTGTCTGCTAAAATGTCGTGTCACCGGTCCATGCCATAACCCTGTGTGTCATTATATTCATATCTTCCTGTTAGACAGATATAACTGCGAGATAAACACGAACGCGACCCACAAACTGTCTCGGTTGCCATGAGCAACTTCCGACTCGCTCCGCTCCGGCCATTACTGCAGGCTGGAATACTAAGCTGTAGAGCTGAACGCTCGCTTTGTGTGTGTGTGTGTGTGTGTGTGTGTGTGTGTTACATGACCGTTAAGGGTCCGTATACAGCCAGAGGTCCGACCCGGTCCACATTAATAACAGTGTAATGTTTATCACTCGCTGTCGGACACAAAAACACACACGTCGCCGCCCCTTATTACTTACCTTCGATGGTGAGTGGTCTTGTCTTTCTTTCCTTTCGGCCTCCTTTTTCGAGCCTGGATAGCCATCACTGGAGGAGAGAGATCGGGGAAGGGTGCGAAGAGGAGAGATTGAAGACAGGACCGGGGGAGGAGCGGGTGAGAACAGAAGGAACAACGCGATAAGCTAGCTGTCCGGTGAAAGCATCTTTCAACCATATATATATGCACACACACACTGGTTCATTAAGAAGCTTTTAAAACACTGTGCCAGCGTTAACAGATAGTTTGTTGTGATTCATGAAAGAATTAGGATTTTCTCCACCTTTTCTGGAGCTCATGATGTCCTCCGTGCTCGCCGTCGGGGGCAGCGATGGCACGCTTCTCTCGCCAGTCTCGCCGGAGGAGGATGCGCGCTCCCTCAGCCGACCAGGAGGCGCGTGCACTTGCGATGTGATGTGACGTTCGGGAACGAATCGACTCCTCTGTTACCGAATCGAGTCTTTTAATTAAAATGGAAAATTAAGGCAAAACCAATAGTCTTACTGTGAAGGCGAAACTAAAAGCTAATAGCAGGGTTTTTTTTTTGTTTTGTTTTTTTACATAAAATTTATTAGTGTTTGATAAATTTAATCATATACAACGCGACTCCGTAACTGAATCGTTTGGTCCAGTATTATACATGAACTCTAGCATCGGGGAGGTGAAAGTAATCAGGATGAACAGGAACTGTCATCAAATTCTTCTGTTATAATATAATATACGCATATAATATAATGTAGTAGTGTTGTCAATGCAGATACGTAATGCTTTGCTGTTTGTTTGTTTGTTTTGCATTTTAGTAGCATTTATGTGCAAGAAATTGTATAAGCACAGTGCAAAGATATGGTATAATGTTAACGATGTGCTTATTTAAACTGTAGTTAATAACAGTCAGACCAAATACAGTAGAAACATTTTACAGGTTGCAATAAGTTGAAAGAGACGACTCTTGATAGTGAGCTGAACCGATTCGTCTGATTCACTTAAAAAAAGAGCCGGAATTCCCAACATTGGCGTGCACAGACAGACGGGCACGCGCGTTTGAAGGCTATCATATCACACACCTGATATACTGTGTGTGTGTGTGTGTGTGTGTGTTATATATATGTTAGAGTTGTCAGTTGGATGGTCCAGTAAAGTATTTCAGAGGACTGAACCGTATAGCAGAGCAGTAATCACTATAAGCAGAGATGCTTTTCATATTTTTATTAACATGTGAGGGTAAAGTGTTATCACCTAAAGCATTCTTCTCATGAAATTCCCCAGAGTTTAACAGTGTGATTTGAATAACATTTTTGGGTGTATAGTGCCACAGCGCCACCTCCTGGAGGAAATATCACTGTACTGTTTTCCAGTTTTGTACATTGCATGGTTTGATGCTGTAGGTCCCAACGTGTTATAAGCTGGTGGTGTTTGGATAGGTTTAAATGAAAGATCAGGAATAAAAGTCCCTAACAGCTACTGATCGAGTTCAAGTCCGTGCTCTTTTTGATGTAACTTGTGCAAATATACAAATTGCATGTGTATTTTTATGTATGTGCACCTCTAATTCAATAATAATAATAATAATAATAATAATAATATATGAAGGGCGTTTAAACGCCTTGTACAAGAAGGGAATTATTTCAATTGGCCAGAGCAAGTCGGGAGGCGGGGCTTATCTGAGTGAACGCTTCCGGAGTAGAGCGGATAGTAACACACATGGTGCTTTCTCATGTTGGTGAATGCACTGCGGCCAACAATACTTGTCTGGGTTAGGTAAGTTATTTTGAGCCAACATCTACATACAGTTCGACTTTTAGGGCGTTTAGAGCTATAATGCACGCGGCATGCTAAGTTACCTAACCAGAGATGGTCATGCTTGGCTTCTAAACACTAAACTAGCCTCTGGTGCACTCATGCTAGCTGTAGATGTGTTAGAAATCCTGCAAGTGTGGAGATCAGGAAGGGTTTCAGGGTGAAATTATGTGTAATAATTAGGGTTGATTACAGCCATAAGCACTAAAAATTAGAAATCCTTAGAAGTAGAAAAAAAATGCAGATTGTGTGTCCAGGTTAATTTGTGCTTCTCCTCTACACCATGTCTGTATTCTTGTTTTGCTTCACATCAGAACTGTCACACCGCATCCTCATCCTTCGAAAGTGTGCTTTTTCTCTAACCTGTCAAGGATTCTTCAAAAATCCCATCACAAGCGAGAAATCTTTCCTGCTCTTCAACAGTTTTCCTCCTTGTGGTAAGTTTATGTTAAAGTCAGTTGTTATGTTTGATTTGTCTTGTCACCAAACTATCCTTATTTTTTCCTCCTGTCTGCTTTCTTGCTCACAGCAGATTCGTGCCCATGGAGGACAAGGAGGCTACGACGGAGCTGATTCATCTTGGGGAGAAGCGAGCTTGCCCTGAGGAGGATTCAGAACATACTGCCAAGAAAGCCCGACTTCAGGATGAAGCCAATGGCAGCCATGTCACCAAACCTGCAGAGGAAGATGAAGAGGAGGGTGGAGAAGAGGTGCCTTTGGAGGATGAAGATGGAGAAGGCGAGAGCTTTGCTGATATGATGAAACATGGCCTCACGGAAGTGGATGTCGGAATCCATAAGTTTGTCAGCGATCATAAAGGATTCTCTGGAATCTTGAAAGAGAGGTTTGTTTGTTTGTGTGTCTCTCGCAGTTGTAGGTCTTCATGTATTCATGGTATCGCTTGCTAGATCAGAAAAACAATGAATGAACGTTTATTTAATAGTGACAAATGACAAACCTCTGGTCCTAGAAGTGTCCCACAGTCTGGCAATGAAATTGACAAAGATGACAACATTAGAGTGGAGAGAGAGAAATTATGTATGAATAAATTATTGAGTGGTGTTTGAATATATACATTTTATTCTTGTTAGATACTCTGATTTCGTCGTTCATGAGATTAACAAGGAGGGGAAGATCGTGCGGCTACATGACCTCTCCATACCCGTAGAACCAGAGGTGAGACACGCGTACACACTTGTATAGAATCAGACGCTTGTTCAGAGCTGACCCAGAACCATCTCATTCATCTTATTACCTGATGAGTGCAAACACTCACACTTGATCTTGCTCAGAGAAGTTTACATGATGTTTTCTTTCCCATTCAGTTACAGCAAATATAGACGGTGTCTGTTTACAGTCTATGAAATAGTGAGTTGTCAGTCTGTATTGCCTGCCTTCTTTTGTAGGAAACATCTGCAGAAACCGAGCCGGTAGAATGTCAGGACCTGACAGAAGAGCAAAAACAACAGCTTGGTGATCTGCAGCTATTCAAAAACAAAGAGGGAAATGTGGCTATTGAGGTGACTTGGTTTACACTACTCCATTTCATAAGACTATTCTCTTGTAGCTATGTTTTTGTGGACTAGTTGATAAAGATAATCAGTTTAATACCACAGTCCAGCTGAGTTATTGATTCTGATTTGTCTGAAAGTTATTGTCTATAACTGTAACTCTGTATGGCAGACAATCTACATCATCTAACCCTAACAATAGATTCATTAAAAAGGAAAACTTTTGGAAAAATTGTTGATATATTAGAGATTTATGTTAAGGGACTTCTACATAAAGCTTTAGTGAATTGTAGATGCCAAGGGTAAAGCCATTACTTCAGGTTTTGACGAAGGGCCAAATTGTGATGGCTAGACCACTGGATCAGAGCATTTCCAAAACTGCAGCTCTTGTGGGGTGTTCCCGGTCTGCAGTGGTCAGTATCTATCAACAGTGGTGAACCGGGCGAAAGGGTCATGGGCAACCAAGGCTCACTGATGCACGTAGGGAGCAAAGGCTGGCCCGTGTGATCCGATCCAACAGACGAGCTACTGTTGCTCAAATTGCTGAAGAAGTTAATGCTGGTTCTGATAGAAAGGGGTCAGAATACACAGTGCATCACAGTTTGTTGCGTATGGAGCTGCAGACCAGTCAGGGTGCCATACTGACCCCTGTGCACTGCAGAAAATGGCAACAATGGGCATGTGAGCATCAGAACTGGACCACAAAGCAATGGAAGAAGGTGACCTGGTCTGAATCACGTTTTCTTTTACATCACGTGGATGGCCGGGTGCGTGTGCGTCGCTTATCTGGGGAACACATGGCAACAGAATGCACTATGGGAAGAAGACAAGCCGGCGGAGGCAGTGTCATGCTTTGGGCAATGTTCTGATGGGAATCCTTGGGTCCTGCCATCCATGTGGATGTTACTTTGACACGTACCACCTACCTAAGCATTGCTGCAGACCATGTACACCCTTTCATGGAAATTCTATGCCGTGCCACAAAGCAAAAATGGTTCAGGAATGGTTTGAAGAGCACAATAACCAGTTTGAGGTGTTGACTTGGCCTCCAAATTCCCCAGATCTCAATCCAATCGAGCATCTGTGGGATGTGCTGGACAAGCCAATCTATGGAGTCCCCACCTCGCAACTTGGTCTGTTAATTTAACCTCACAAATCTGTGAAGTACTTTAGCCATCTTGTGCTGACATAAAGGCATAGATTTGATCACTAAAACAATTCTAGGTCACATATGAAATGAAATCACTTTACAGATGTTGCAGGCGTGTATTTGACTGAATTTGTATCAGAAAACATTCTTTATCTGTATCATGTTCATCCACACAGGTGGAAGGAGATTCCAAGGAGAAGCGTACTTTGCTTCATAAAGCAATCAAAGCCCTTTACCCAGGACTGGAGACCAAAACTGAGGAAAGAGAGGGGAAGAGGTTCATAGTGGCGTATCATGCAGCTGGGAAAAAAGCACTAGCAGGTAACAAGCATTTTCACTGAATGATACATCGTACTTTCTCTCTCTCATTAACACAAAGAT
The DNA here is from genome assembly GCF_019097595.1 of Hemibagrus wyckioides. Lineage (NCBI taxonomy): Eukaryota > Metazoa > Chordata > Actinopteri > Siluriformes > Bagridae > Hemibagrus > Hemibagrus wyckioides. Next base: position 4,569,740 of record NC_080723.1, on the reverse strand, counting down.
GGCTGTATCTCTACATGACATAACCTCACCTTTTCTGCATGTGTAATTAGTCATGTCATGCCACAATCTCTCTCCATCTTTCAGCGTGCATGTTTCATTTAAGAGAAATAGATTTGGCATGTACAGGTGCATGGACACATGGTTGAGGCATGGTTAGAATTTCATGGTCACTGAACAATATTAACACACTGTTAAAAGTAATAAATATGACCATAAACAAGTTTAGTTTTATACCTGCCTTTATTCACAGCCTACAGATTTGTCAAACTGGCTTCCGAGGATATCTATAAAATAATTTGTTTGGGGGAAATACATGTGTGTATATTTTGTGTTTTATTAAAGGAGAGATGTTATAGTATGTTTTTGTTGTTGTTTTTTCCGCCCATTTTATTTTCAGACTGCTGCACATATAATACATCCTCTGTCAGCATGATAATAAAGTATATTACCAAAAGTTTTGGGACACCCCTCCAAATCATTGAATTCAGGGGTTGGGCTTAGCCTCTTGGTTCCAGTGAAAGAAACTCTTAATGCTTCAGCATACCAAGACATTTTGGACAATTTCATGCTCCCAACTTTGTGGGAACAGTTTGGGGATGACCCCTTCCTGTTCCAACATGACTGTACACCAGTGCACAAAGCAAGGTCCATAAAGACATGGATGAGTGAGTTTGGTGTGGAGGAACTTCAGAGTCCTGACTTCAACCTGATAGAACACCTTTGGGATGAATTAGAGTGGAACACCAAAGTTTCTCATCCATGTCTTTATGGACCTTGCTTTGTGCACTGGTGTACAGTCATGTTGGAACAGGAAGGGGTCATCCCCAAACTGTTCCCACAAAGTTGGGAGCATGAACTTGTCCAAAATGTCTTGGTATGAAGCTGAAGCATTAAGAGTTCCTTTCACTGGAACTAAGGGACAAAGCCCAACCCGTGAAAAACAACACCTGAATTCAATGATTTGGAGAGGTCTTAAAGTATAGTCTGGCGTAGTTTGCACTCACAAATTCACATCCTTTTCTTTGGGGTTTTGTGCTTCCATTAAAGTAAGCTCAGTGTGTTTCCTGCTCATTCTTTCACGCGAGATCAAAAGTTGCATGTTGACGTGAAATGGGAGACGTCTGGTGTTGAGTAGGATTCTGTGGTTTTTGCAAGTTACCGTCTGTTATGTTCTAGAAAAAGCTCCTGCTTTTTCCCTGGGTAGATTTATGTGATTGGGAAGCTACACACATACAGCTGATATCCCTGGGTTCTCCTTACTTGGACAGCCATAGCAGTTCTCTCTCTCTTGAGAGAGAGAGAGAGAGAGAGCGTCTGTTAGACAGCCGGATTGTTTTGCTTTTTTCTTTTTAGTTGTTTTTAGTGTAGTAAAAGGAAAGTAACTATTCCTGAATATATGGTTCTTTTCATTTGTAGTTTTTTCCTGTATAGCATCCCATTAGCTTTTTGATTATGTGACCTGGTAAAGCCAGATGGAGGGTTGTGTGGTTTTCCTCAGGGGCAATTCCTGCTCGAGTCAGGACCCTGGCATTACTGAAGTGTTTTGGTACCACATCTCCTCTCCTGCATGCATATCATGCCCCGTGTCTGGGTTCTCCACTTGGTCCCTGACCGATCTTAGTAACACTTTCTTGTCCTCCTAATGCTCCTCTTTATTGGGACAGAAGTTCGAACAGCTGCAGGTAAGAACCTCTCCTCCACTCAGCTCCATGAGAGGGGTTGGGGGAAATCATGGGTTTGTTTTGTTGGATTTCAATTTAGGACAATTGCTGTCCAGGGATGGGCAGTAAGATTTGTATTGTTTTTGAAGTTATCTAATAATTGAAATGAAACACTTTTTTGACTTTTTTTTGCTGATAAGTTGTTGTTTTACCATCTCACTTTTTTCCTCTCTTCATGAAAGCACCGAGAAAACACTCATGGCCTAAGAACCGTGGCAGCTTCTGCCATTTTGTGCTTTACAAGGAGAATAAAGACACCATGGATGCCATCAACGTCCTCTCCAAATTTCTCAGGTGTGTTATGGCTTCTGTACAAAGCAACAATAGTTCTCTTCTGTTATTTATTCTTCACAGAAATCTCGAACTGCTTTCGTATTCATTATGTCTGTGCATGAAATAAATAATAATAATAATTTAAGAGGCAATTAGCATACAGTGCTTTCAGTCGCTCACTGAAATTTTATTGTTTATTTCCAATTAGATTTTCAATTAACCTTTTATTTGTTTATTTATTAGGTTTTTTTTTTTACTAGAATTAAATGTTCCATCAATGTAGACTAGTTAAAAATCAGGTTCAGTTTTGATTATATTAGGAAATCAGAGTTTGTAGTTAAGATATTAAGCATACAGGATCATAGATAATGATCTTATCGAAATAATCTTTATTTAGAAAAATACACCAAAATACGTAATCCAGACATATAAATAAAAGATAAAGTGTGTCCATAATGCCCTAATCAGGATCCAGTTCTGAATTCCATGGTGTTATAATATGAAACATTGCAGGACATGTCTGACAGTGTAGGAAAGTTAAGACTTAATGAGCTGACCTGTTCACCATGCTTCAGAGGACAGAAGAGTCAAGTGCCTCCTATGTGCCCTACATCTCTGGCATTGCTGCAGAAGAGACGTTTTTAACAGTTTTCAGAGCAAAGGATGTCTGAAATTCAGAGAAACGTTTCATTTCCCTTATTCAAAGCATTTCCAAAACATCTCCTACTAAACACAGCAATTATGAAAAAGCCTGATTTTTAGAAAGTGTATTCAGGCTTTCATTGACATTGGGGTTTAAAAATAATATACTAGGAAATTACAGTGTGTCGATTCTTAGAAAGCAGCAGAAAAAGAATTACATTAAAATATATACAAAATATTGCACATGGGTATGTTTTGCACTTGATTATTAAAGTGTATATATTGCACATACACCGATCAGGCATAACATTATGTTCACTGACAGGTGAAGTGAATAACACTGATGATCTCCTCATCATGGCATCATGACCTGTGGGATATATTAGGCAGTAAGTGACCATTTTGTCCTCAAAGTTGATGTGTTAGAAGCAGGAAAAATGGACAAGAGTCAGGATCTGAGCAAATTTGACAAGGGCAAAATTGTGATGGCTAGACCACTGGATCAGAGCGTCTCCAAAACTGCAGCTCTTGTGGGGTGTTCCCGGTCTGCAGTGGTCAGTATCTATCAAAAGTGGTCCAAGGAAGGAACAGTGGTGAACCGGCGACAGGGTCATTGGCGGCCAAGGCTCATTGATGCACGTGGGGAGAGAAGGCTGGCCTGTGTGATCCGATCCAACAGACGAGCTACTGTTGCTCAAATTGCTGAAGAAGTTAATGCTGATTCTGATAGAAAGGTGACGGGTCAGGGCTGTTTTGGCAGCAAAAGGGCGACCAACACAATATTAGTCATAATGTTATGCCTGATCGATGTATGTTGCACAATGATTTTAAGTGAGTGTACTGTAGTGCACAGATTTTTTTTTTTTTGTACGCTGTCTGTGAAGACTCATCCAGTCTTTCTTGCGCCTCAGGGTTCGACCCAATGTCTTCTCCTACATGGGCACCAAAGACAAGAGAGCCATCACTGTGCAAGAGATCGCTGTGTTAAAGTGAGTGCAGCCTGCTGAACTTTTTAAAGCCTTATATTTTTATAAAGTCTGGATTTTTTTTTATTCTGTCCCATGTTCCTGGTAGTCTAAGCTGATGGTTATTTTGAGTTTGCATCAGTGTTTGCCTTGTAGTTATGTTCCTATAGTCACTGAGTTGAGCGATGTTTATTTTATTTTGTTTTTTCTTCAGAATCAGCGCAGAACGCTTGGCTCACCTCAATAAGTGCCTGATGAACTTCAAACTGGGAAACTTCAGCTATAAAAAGCACCCACTGAAACTAGGAGAGCTGCAGGGGAACCATTTCACAGTGGTACTCAGGTCAGTGCACACTTCACCAAGGATATACTCTTGTGTCGTAAATAACTTGTCTTTATTTTAGTACTTTTAGTTTGTGTGCGCTTGATTTATGGAAGGGCTTCAGTACATGCAAACATGGGGGGGGGGTTTGGGGTGCAGTGTGGTGAGGTGAGGTTTTTCATTCGCTTTATTTTTCCAGGATCTGAACATTCATCTCAGACACCCACAGACACTGTATATCCTTTATCATATTTTGCACATGACAACACACCCACTGTTTATGTAGCACATTGTCCTATTGTACACTCAAATTAGCTTTGTTGAGGAGCGTCGTAATCCGTGCCTTCAGACTATGATCGTAATCTAATTGCTCAAAGAATTATCCCTTATTCAACTCATGAATATTTAGCTGTAAGGATTCTCAGATCCAACCCTAACCCCCTCCTTCTCTGCATGTTGAGACGTTTCCGTTTGTTTCTGACAGTTAAAAATGATCGTATTACGTTTTGCAAGTCTCGGTCTCGAGGCACAGCCCCAACATACATCATTTTGAACATTGCTAAGGTAACAGCTCGTCACGTTTTTTGTATTTGCAGGAACATCTCGGGCTCTGAGGAACAGGTGGAACAGGCCATGACATCACTCAGGGACACAGGTTTCATCAACTATTATGGCATGCAGCGCTTTGGCACTACAGCTGTACCCACACACCAGGTTGGCAGGTAAAAACGCACCTGATTAAGCAAAACACACAGACTTAAACACTTTCTAATAACACACTCATCAGAGCCTGTCTAATTTCTGTAAACACTTTTCTTTACTTCAAGATCCATCTTGCAGAACAACTGGACTGAAGTGATGGACCTGATCCTAAAGCCACGGCCTGGGGGTGTGTGCTTATCTCTGGATTTCTAGCTTTAGCACCAATTGTGTAAAGTGAAATGATATTTTATTAATGAATCTCTCTGGCTCACTCCTTCTCACACACTGTCACCTTTCTGTATCTCATCCGTTTTCTCTCGCTCTCTTTATTCCTTGTACACACACACACACAATGGCTGACATTAGCGGAGAAGGGCTATCTGGTGAAGTGTAGAGAGGAATGGGCCCAGACCCAAGATCCTGAAGCAGCTCTGAAGAAATTGCCTGTAAAACGCTGTGTAGAGGGACAGCTGCTGAGAGGCCTGTCAAAGTATGGAAAAAAGAACATCATTACAGCGTTTGGACTGGTAAGCATGCACACACACACATACACTATACTAAATGAAGAAATGTGTGTACACAGGCACACACAGGTCTTGATTTTTAGGCTCTGGCCAGTTATTGATACTAATACTAATTAACACATAACACAGTTGAGTTTAGTGTGATTCTAGATGTCTACTCTTGTCCTGATTTTTTTTTTTTTTGTGCCTGTGTATTGCTGACCACCTCATGTGGTCAGCAATACGTGTACCCTCATTGAGCACTTTATTAGAAATACTGACTCATTCATGCAATTATTAGCCAATCGAGCGTTCCCAATAAAATGCTCGAGAGTATCAAAGATGCTATACACTGATCCGGCATAACATTATGTCCACTGAGAGGTGACGTGAATAATTCTGACGATCATCTCATCATGGCACCTGTTAGTGGGTGGGATATATTAGGCAGCAAGTGAACATTTTGTCCTCAAAATTGATGTGTTAGAAGCAGGAAAAATGGACAAGCGTACTACAGCAAGCGTACTACAGCACACCTTCAGGGATCTAGTGCATGCCACAGTGGGTCAGGGCTGTTTTGGCAGCAACACAATATTATGCATGTGGTCATAATGTTATGTCTGATTGGCATATTTATAACTATCTCAGTCTATCCTAATGTCATCTTTAGCCCAGATGTTTTGCCTGTTAATTTTCGACACTTGATTCATTTTTCCCTTTAGATCCCTCGCAACAACAGGCTCATGTACATCCACAGCTACCAGAGCTTTGTGTGGAACACCATGGTCAGCAGGAGAGTGGATGCCTATGGCCTTAAAGCTGTGGAGGGAGACTTGATACTCAAAGGAGGTGTGGTTCAAGTGTATTAATGGATCTGCAGTGATTTGAAAGCTTGCTGCTCATGTACTATAGCCCTGATGCCATGAAGTATTCATATGTCATACTGCTGTCTGGTGGTTAAAAAAATAGAATAAGACACATTTTTTCATAGGTTAGTGTTTAATGATGGTGTTTTGTGTCATTTTAGTGCTTTTGTCTTACAGGCACTGCTCACATCCTGACTGCAGAGGAAGCTGATAAGCACTCCATTCATGATATTGTGATGCCACTACCTGGATTTGATGTCATCTATCCCACACACGACGGTCAGTCAGCGCACAAACCTTCACCCTTTCTTCTACAGTCTTTTCTTCAATATTGTCTTGTTTTTCCTTATGTAAAGCTTAGATTTGTATTTAGTAAATGCCTGCATTTCAACTCGCCGCTCATGTGCATTCTGTGCGGCAGTGGGGAAAGGCTACAGAGACATGCTGGCGGCCGATAATCTGGACATCGATAACATGAGGCATAAAGTACGTGATTATTCACTGGCTGGAGCTTACCGCCGTATCCTCATATGCCCTAAAGATGTCAGCTGGTCAGTGGAATTTCTCTTCTTTGTTTTTTATGCCATGAAATTATGGACATCAGAATAAACTCAGTTTGTGATGCAACAGATTTGTTGAAGTTGCTGTCTCTTTTTTTTCCTCTCCCTCTCTCTCTTGCTCACTCACTCACTTTCTCTCTGCCTGGTCATCTTTGAAAGGGAGCTGATTCATTATGATGACCCTAAAGTGCCTCTGGTCCACACAGATGTAGAGAAACTGGAAAACAAACCAGCACCAGTTTATTTGACAGGTCAGTAATTTTAGTCCAGTTGTCACGGTTGTACAGGTGGTTGTCAACACTGACCGTTGTACTTTTTCTCCTTGTACTTCACTGATACAGAAAAGAGACTTCTAAAGACATGTTTATTGACATGTGAATTTATAAGATGTGGCCTTGTGAGCCATGTGCTTGTGTCAGAAACAATGAAGATAAAAAAGGAGTATCTGTATATGCTGAACAGGCATAACTTTATGACCACCTGCCTAATATTGTGTTGACCCCCCTTTTGTTGCTAAAACAGCCCTGACCCGTCATGGCATGGACTCCACTAGATCCCTCAAGGGTGTGCTGTGGCATCTGGCTCCAAGATGTTAGCAGGGCCCCACCTCTCAACTTACAGGACTTAAAGGATACTTTTGATAGATACTGACCACTGCAGACTGGGAACACCCTTGTCAAACTCGCTCAAATCCTTACGCTTGCCCACATTTCCTACTTCTCTAACACATCAACTTTGAGAACAAAATATTCACTTGCTGCCTAATATATTCCACCCATTAACAGGTGCCATGATGAGAATATCATCAGTCTTATTCATGTCACCCGTCAGTGGTCATAATGTTATGCCTGTTCGGTGTATTATTACGTAATCATTACACCAGACTTTTGACCCACTGAAAATCTTGTCCTCTAACATACTCTATTTTTTATGTGGTAAAATTCTGTTTTTTATTTTCTCTTAGCTAAGATTTTCTTCTTGTTACATTATCGGGAGCTCTGGTTATATCATAAATTATGCAGCACCTTCCCCTGGGATCTGTAATAATCGCTGTTCTTTGTGCTTTTTTTTATACTGTATGTGATTATATTTCTTCTTGTTATTCTTTTGTCTCTGTAACCCCATGCTGATGGACTAGAGGGTAAATACAAGGCACTGAAGATGGAGTTCTCCCTCCCTCCATCTACCTACGCCACCATGGCCATCAGAGAAGTGCTCAAAATGGACACCAGCATCAAGAACCAGACACAGCTTAATACCGTGTGGCTAAACTAAGGACCCTTCATCTGTCTGGAGTTTTATTTTCCCCACAAGCTTTTGTTTTTAGTAACTCAAAACAGAAATAAGCACAGAGTTGCTCAGTATTTAATTTCTTAACTTTTTAACAAGCTTAGACATCAGTGAGTATAACCCTTATGTTTCATAGAACTTTATTGCCCTGTCTTAGCAGGATTGACCACCCTGTTCTTGATGAATGCGTGTTATTTTTTTGTCTGATATCAGACTGTGCTCTAGGCATACAGATCAGAGATAAATAAATACAATGTCTTTTTTTTGTATTTGCAAAATGATGTTTTGTGAATATAATTAAATCCACTATGTTTTAAAACCCCATCTTTGGAGTAGCCTTATATAAACAGCCCCATGATCAGATCTTCATTTGTAGCTTATTTACATGTTTACTCACCACAGTAATGGTTTAAAATAGTAGATAAAGATGTTGGTTTGGGCCCAAGGATGACCAAAAATATGTGGACACCTTAACCCATATGTGACCTTTGCCATAATGTTGGAACTACACAATGGTCCGGATATGTAGCATTACAATTTCCCTTCAGTGGAACTAAAAGTCCTAAACATGCCTCAGCATGACCATGCCCCTGTGCACAAACTGAGCTCCATGAAGTGTTGGTTTGCCATAAGTGGAGCTGAAGTTCTTGAATGTCCTGCAACAGATCCCTGACCTCAACCCCACTGAACACCTTTGAGATGAACTGAAATGCCAACTGTGCCACCAGGCCTCTTCTCCCATCATCGCTGCCTGATCTTACTAATGCTCTTACGGATGAACGATCATAAATGCCTTCTGCCACGCTCCTAAATCTAGTGGAAAGCCTTCGCAAAAGAAGGGAGATTATACCAACAGTAAAAGGGCAAAGTTAACACTCGTAGTTTTGGAATGAACAAATGTGGGGTCAGGTGTTCACATACTTTTGGCTATGTAGTAAACCTCAGTCTCATACAAGTGTTCACAGGGAAAAATACATTTTTTTTTGTTAGATATAGGGTTACTAAGGCTCATAACACAGACTGATCCACCAGTGATCACATGGTGCTGCAGTGCTGACCATCTGTGCAACGCTCTGTTCAAGCTGCCTTTAGCTTTCCTTCAATCTATAAATAATCACACGGTTTACGTTTAGTCATTATCACAGAATGGAAAACTTTACACTTCCCTCAACTTGGCTCTCTAATTCAAAGGAAACTAGTTGTGGGTGTAGAGATGTGTGAGTACATATTTTCATGACGGTCCAGTCTATAACACTTAACAGATGTGTTTTACAGAAGATTGTGTTAGATTAAAGCAATAAGCATGTGCTACAGTTATTATATTACAGGTAAGGGTGTTCTTGGGCAAGAATTCCTGTAGCACACAGCCATATGTCTTGCAAAAATAAAAAAAAATGCATAAATTTGATTATTATATTCACAAGAAACAATTCTTATACCAAAAAATGTAGTATTGAGTTTGGGTTGCTAAGCAACGTAACAAGCAAAGGTTAGTCTATTTTGTGGTCAAAAAGTCTAATGGTTTTATTGGTTTAAGACCTGCTGTGTTGAAACAGTATTTATTTATTAATTATGCAATCACATCCATTTAATAATTAGTGTACCACTTAAATATCATCGGGGTTTGTCCCTTTTATGCCAGCAAAGGTGGGTTATTTAAAAGGTCTGTAGTATTCACAATCTTTTGACTACAGGGATTTTAATAAATCTCCAGATGCATATCAAACATCATATGCCTTTCCGGTGCAGTTTTATGGGGCAGATTAGCTTAAACTCAAGGTTGTTTTAGAGCACTCTGCTTTTGATCATAAAGTGCAAATGTAGAAGATGTACATCATTGCCTACAGGATCTATTGGTCGTCAGTGAACCTTTCAGGAAAATAGTTAACCATTTCATTTGAGTCCCAGAATCTTATTTTTAAGGAGAGTCTGTCACATTTTGGAAATATCTCTGAGTGTTCATAACATTTTTACAACCTCCCTTTGATTCTTTTATACCATATAGTGAATGATGCATTTCCATGTACCTTAGAGACTATATAGAAAACAAAATGCTTTGTCACTTGCTAGTGTGAACATGTGAACATCCTCCCTGTCAATAAATATTAAACAATTCTTTAATAATACAGCATGTCTAGACAGTGATCACACTGTGCAGCCCTGATGAGAAACACTTTCAGACCTCCAAACCCTGCATTTTTCAAAAAATCTAAATAACATAAATACAAGGAGACCATTAGGGCTTCCTGGTAATGTCAAGTATAGGAGTAAATTGGACAAAAGGAAAGATAGTTATGCTTTCAGGCTTTTGTCAGTGGTATATTACTATAGTAGGCTAGTAGGCTGATCTCTAGAGACCACCAGGAAGTGCGTAGCTTTCCTGGGTCGTGACTTCAGGGTCACTAGTTTCATCTTGAGTTCGGGTTACTATCTGTGTGGTGTTCTGTTCTCCCCATGTCCATGTATGTTTCCTCCTAAAAACATGCCGGTAAACTGCTAGATGTGACTGTGTGTGTGAACGGTTCAGTGCAACAGACTGGTGTCCCATCCAGTGTATATCCCTGGTTCGCACTCAGTGCTCTCAGGATAGGTTCAGGTACCACCGTGACCCTGATCAAGACAGAACAGTTACTGCTTTAGAATCATTTACTGTATGTTTTCAGTTCAGGTTTGTCACCATTTTCAATAATCAAGCTTCTCTGCTTCAGAAATGTTATGTTTGTTGATTTGTTAATATGAACCTGGATTAAGATATTGTCTAGGTATCACCATGTACGCTATCAACACTGCATGTAAAAATCAGAAGCCAAATGTACACTGATTAGGCATAGCATTATGACCACCTGCCTGATATTGTGTTGGCCCTGACCCCTCGAAGCACTGACTCCACTAGATCTCTGAAGAGTGTGCTGTGGTATCTGGCACCAAGATGTTGGCAGCAGATCCTTTAAGTCCTGTAAGATGCAACTTACAGGACTTACAGGACTTGAAGGATACTTTTGATAGATACTGACCACTGCAGGCCGGGAACACCCCACAAGAATTTTGGAGATGCTCTGATCCAGTCATCTAGCCATCACAATCTGGCCCTGGTCAAACTCGCCCAAATCTTTACGCTTACCCATTTTTCCTGTTTATAACACATCAACATTGAGGACAAAATGTTCACTTGCTGCCTAATATATCCCACCCACTAACAGGTGCCATGATGAGGAGATAATCAGTCTTAGTCAAGTCACCTGTTAGTGGTCATAATGTTATGCCTGATCAGTGTAGCTGTACTGTCATGGTGAGTAACACATATTTTTAGCATTATGGTCATTCTCATCACATTCTGAAGCAGAAATAGTTGTTCGTTTAACAATATGCACCACGGCTTTCTTTTTTAAGTAGTTGTTTTATGTCGACTTTTTTTTTTAAAGGGTGAAATTTCACTTTAATGCCCACCTCCAGTAATGTAATGCCCGGCGATTGGTTTGTGCGCGCCCCCGCCGCGTGCCCGCGCCCCCTGAGTGTCCTTATGACAACCTCTCTCTCTCTCTCCCTCTCTCTCTCTCTCACACACACACAAACACACACCGTTAACAGCAGTCCGAAAGTCTTCTACAGCCAAAGTGGTGTATTTGTAAAGAGCTTCAGTTTGGTGTTTACACTTACAGCAGGTAAGGGAATTTCTTTTCTGTTTAATATTCTATCAGCTTTGTTTCTATTGGTTTTATTTAATTTTACGTTTTTATTGTTTCATTTTTTAAAATCATGACCTTGTGGAAGTCAGCTGTAAGTCATGTGAACAGTGTTGTTTGGGTTGTGTTTTGTCCCTTATGATCAAGTTTAGTGCTTTTATTTATTTATTTTACTTTATTTTATTAAAAAGATTTGCGTATAATCTAATCGCTGGTTTATTCTCAGACATGCTCCAGGTGTCCGCCTATCGGTAATGAATTACAGATAGCGAACATTCCGGTGTGAGTGTGTGTGTGTGTGTGTGTGTGAGAGAGAGAGAGAGAGAGAAGGGAGAGAGGGAATTAGAGAGAGAGAGAGAGAGAGAGAGAGAGAGACCCTAAAACTATCTGAGCAGGGGTTCGACTTTACTGCCATGCCTGACGTCATAAATCACACTTGCTGTGAATACTAAGTTTATAAAGTGGAGTAAAGCCTCATGTTCACACAGATTAGGCATTAAACAAGAAAATTACGCTTCAGTTATTATTATTATTATTATTATTATTATTATTATTATTATTATTATGGTCATTCACTTCTGGTTATTTTAGACCACACAGCCTGGTGAAAGTTTAATGTTTAATTATCCTGCTCATGCACTTTGTTTGTTTTTTTTAAGCCTGACTTTCTTGAGCCTGCATACCAAAAGCTGGATATATATTCACTTTTATCAAATTTATTGTATAATCAAATTTAATCTCTTGTGAATTAGACCTAATGTCATCCCAGATGTCCAGGAGATGATCGGTGTGATTCCATCTTGTTTTGTTTCTGTTCAAATACTATAGTAGGTGATTACCATTTATTCATAGTCAACCTGTTCAATAAAATAATTTGTTTGTTTTTTTTTGTTTAAACAATCAGCTTTAGCACATTATACTTCAGTCTTTGATCTCGGAATAAGTGGCCGTGATGGATTAAGCCAGGATAAGCGCAGGTGTCAAATTCTGATGTGGTCTGAGTCACTGTGGTCTTGTCTCTATAGGGACTGTTATAGGACTTACCTCATTTCTCACTGCAGGATAGTGTTACTCAGACAGATATGTCTCTGAGTGCCAGATAGGGGCCAGAGGGTAGTAAACATCTGACTCTTTCTCACACACACACACACATATTCATGTCAGGAGGCCAATCAAAAAGGAATGCCCGAGGATGATGTTTTCATATTGACTGCATTTTGGATGGATCAAAGATTCACCACTTTTGTATATACACTATTTACTACAAAAGTATGTGGGTCTGTCCGAAAGTTTCCCTTCCTTGAAAGTAAGAGGCTCAATGACAATGTCCTTTTGCTCAAAGTGAGCTCCATGAAGACATGATTTGTCAAGCCTGGACTCAAGTGTCCTGCACAGATCCCTGACCTCAACCCCACTGAGCACCTTTGTATAAACTGGAACAATGACTGCACCCCTGACCTCCTCAGCCAAACGTTAGTGTCATCAATGATCTCATTAATGATCTTGTGACTGAATGAACACAAACCTTTACAGAAGGATGGAGGTTATTATAACAAAAAAAGATGGAATAAATCTAGAATCCGTATACTTTTAGCCAGTGTCTGTTGTCACTAAATGGGATGGGATTCACTGTTTTCTAAGATAACATCAGATTTTTCTGCATGGTGAAAAGCATCATGGATATCTTCTCCAACCTACATTGACCTAGGCTAGTTCACAAAAGGTAACTACAAAAGTAATGCTATATATATATATATATATTTGATCTCAATCAAAACTTCGGAAAAATTCACGAAGGATTCACGTTTATTGGCAATCAAACAAACCAGCTGGTACGATCAAGTGGCATCAACAAGTGGCATGATCTTCCAATGTCCCAGTGTAATTTTATATATTTCATGCATGTCTTCCTGACTCCCGCTCCACCGTCTAATCACATTTCAACACATGCTACCCTTGTCTTTGCAAACTTCCTGTTGAATCTATTTTGATACCCTCTAGTGATCGTGTTGTTTGTGAGTTTATTCTCTGTAGTACGCATATCATACATGAGGCCTTACTTGTAAAGAAGTGATGGTTGCTTACATGGAGCTAAAGGTTTATTTTATTTTGCATGTCATTTCTCAAAATCACTCACTTTTTGCAGTCAGTCTGTTTCTATTAATGTTTGCTAGTTAAAGTTTTCTACAGCCTCTAGCAGCTGAAGCGATATTCACACCATGTTCTCTCATTATATGGTCTTGCACGGTCTGCATGCCTTTCATGGTTGTTTTCTGTACACATAAATCTTCTTTCATGGTAAATATTTTTTCCTTTGAGACGTTAAAGTGGTACAAGAAAGAAGACTTAGAATGTTTAAAGGTTCCCTAATTCTGCTAGAAACCTTTCTGTAATGGAAATTAGCCTTCTCAGGGTTCTAAGGTTTCTCGAGAGGGACCGATTTTCGACAGAATCTTTTTCTTCATGTAGTGTAGGACATGCGTTGGAAAAGGAAATTGTGTCTCGTTCATGTCTCAGCACAGTTCAATGTTTTCAGATCTCAGCAAAGTTATTTAAAATATGTGTTTTGTCTTTTGATTCTGCTTTCCCAGGATTATGGCTGACGAGGAAAAGACCAACTCTTGTGGGACAGTATGCCTCAAATACCTTCTGTTCACTTTTAATCTGCTTTTCTGGGTCAGTCTTTTCTTCTTTTATATATATATCTTATTGACATTCATTATAGGTAGTTTGTTATAAAAATAAACACTTATTTCTGACCATGTGAGAGAGTTTTATAGTGGTTGACAGGAATGGTGAATTGAATGGGTTATATCCGGTCTGGATCCAAGCATTTCCTTAAGATGCTATAAGAAGTCTATCTCCCTCTTGTTCTTTCTCAGTTATCTGGGGGTTCTGTGATGGCAGTGGGACTCTGGACTCTAGTGGATAAGAGTGACTACATTAGTCTGCTGTCCTCCAGTACATATCCAAACACTGCCTACATCCTTATCGCAGCAGGAGCTGTTGTCATGCTCACTGGAATCCTTGGCTGCTGTGCCACCATTAAGGAGAACAAAAGACTTCTGATAGTGGTGAGTTAAAAAAAAAAACATAATGTGGTCATTTATAAGCATGTTGCATAACTTACCATTAGCATTAGGCTGGACGATATAAAAAAAAGAATGGGCCCAAAGAGCTTTTTTCCAGACAGTGATGAAATGGCTCCAGTGTGGGTCTGGATAAACAGAGCCAGTGCTGTTAAATACGCTTAAATCCTCATCAGACACTCGGAACATCATGACTACTATGTGCCATGTGATATGCCATGTGAGAAGGCAGTTAAAGCACATGCCTTTTGGCAAAACACCAAAGAATACATCACAAACACTGCCCTAGATCCTGCCACCCAAAAATGTTTTTGGAAAATCTTTTAGACGAGTTGCCATAACACTCCCCTGGATAATATCCAAAGAATCTGCAGGGAGGATTGGCCTTTTCATTTCAGATGAATATGCTGGTGGAAAATTGGAACTAAAACTGCAGTACAGTAAAGGCTATTGAATGCTGTTTATGCATCTGGGTGGTTTCCTGTTGAGTGACTATGAATGTGTTTTGTTGTGAAAATTTGAAATAAAGAGGTGTGTATATTTAAGACCCGTGTGGGAGATTGAGTCACAGCTGAGGAATGGTGGGCATGAGTCAGGGAGGGGGCAATGCCAGGAACGAAGGGGAGATGTGTAAGGGGAGTGAATGAGTAAAAGTCTCCAAACAGGAAGGGAGGTGTAGGGAGGTGTGTGAGCGTTATGTGAATGTACTGCTCTAGCCAGCCTTAGTTCATGTTAATGTTTGTCCTGTATGGAGATTTTTGCTTCAACACTCTTATTTCTCTCTCTCTCTGTCCCACTCTCTCTCTCTCTCTCTCTCTCTCTCTCCATTTAACACATTTACCCTTTCCTGTATATAGAATTTTGAATTTTGGTAACATCTATCCCCCCCTCTCTCTCACTCTTTCTGTCTCCCTCCCTCCCTCTGTCTGTCTGTCTCTCTCTCTCCATTTAACACATTTACCATTTACCCTTCCCTGTATATAGAATTTTGAATTTTGGTAACACCTATTTCTCTCTCTCTCTCTCTCTCTCTCTCCCTTTCCATCCCATCCCATCCCACCTCACCCTCTCTCTCTCTCTCTCTCTCTCTCTCTCCATTCCACACATTTCCCCTTTCCTGTATATAAAATTTGGTAACATCTCTCTCTCTCTCTCTCTCTCTCTCATTCATTTTACAGCATTTATCTCCATCAAAATGAATATTGTGTATTGTTTATTTGCTGTGTTGTTACCCATTACCTAGTTTCTTTCCTTCAGCAGTCGTAATTATTGTTAACTTTATACACTTTTATATTTCCCTGAAATTCCTTTTGCAGTTCTTTGTACTGCTGGTGTTGATATTCCTGCTGGAGATCACTGCTGGAGTTCTGGCCTATTGGTATTATCAAGAGGCAAGCCTTTCATTCTTGTATTGTGTTTGATTCCATTGCCTTCATCTGCAGTTAGGAGGCTTTCTCTCAACCTGTGCTTGAGTTTCCACACAGCTGTGCTTCTTGTTTCGTGCCAAGTTTCTGCACTTTTATCTTTCCACTAAATGTCTAAGAAAATCTATACCACAGGTCTTGGAGGTCCAGAGTCCAGCACAGTTCAGTGATTTCAATGGTCTTTAAAAAAAAAAAAGAAAAAAAAAAAAGAGCTGAATCAGCTGTTTTAAAGCTCACTAAATTGTGCTAGACTCCAGGCTTCAAGAAAACTGTTCAAGCTGCATGTAAATACTACCTGAGGATTTAGTCTGATTCATTTATAATTGTAGATCTGGACAAGTTTCAGCAGGTCAGGAAGCTTCAGGTTGCTGTGTTTATGGCAATTTGCATAAGTTGATGATTTAACAATGCTATACTCTCTCAAATTAGTCCCTGATCAGTGGTTCTGATGTTGGGTATCAGCACAAAAGTGAGATCTAAGAAAGCGCAGGACTAGGAGTGGACCATCAAGTTTATTTGATAAATTTAGCATGGTCTCACAGAGTGAAAGAATATTTTTGGCCACATATAGACAGACAACCACACACACACCTATGGGCAATTTAGAATTACCAATCAACCTAATGTACATGTTTTTGGGCTGTGGGAGGAAACCAGAGTAAACCTACACAGGGAGAACAAACTCCACACAGAGAGGTTCTAACCCAGGACCTTCTTGCTGTGAGGCAACAGCACTAACCACTAAGCCACCATGCTGCCCGGATTGATGTTTCAGTAATGCTCAATCACAGCAATCACAGTGCCAGCTTTATTATGTCACGTGCTTCACATAACTTTTAACAGCACTCCCGTTTTAAAAGAAACATCAGTTACGGATGCATGCTATACGCCTGGACTTCTGAAATCTATCTGTGTGTCTGCATGCCGTCTTCATCTTTCGAGTGTTTTCACCCTGTTTATAAACCCTTTCTTTCCTCCTCTCCATATTCTTCCTGCAGTGTTTCCCTTTCTGCTATAAGGTAAACCCCGACCACACTGCCTCTCCCTCTCAATCACACTATACTCATCCACCTTACTTCTCACATCAGCTCCACACTCAATATAAAATCAAAGGCTTTCAGTTTCTTATATTTGGCTTAGTGGCTTTGGTTATTTCTGTCCAGCTGAATGATGAGCTGAGCGCAGACCTGAAAAGGACCATGGTGGAGAAGTACCAGCAGCCTGGTCAGGAGCACATCACCAGAGCTGTGGACAAACTCCAACAGGATGTAAGAATAACTACAGTGTATAAGAATATAGCTTCATAATGAAATGAAGGCACATGTTTTACATTGAGTCTTGAAGCGCTCTGTATGTGTTTAGAAAAGAAACAATTTGATGGTGTAGTCTTTAATAGTTGTTTATGAATCAGATTCTCCGCCCTTTGGGTAAGAAGCCAAAAACAAAATGAGACATGATGACCTAAAAGAAGATTAAATCGCTTGTCTTCTGCCAAATGTTGTCAAAATAGCAGCCTGAATTCTCCCTGTTTTCCCACGCTCTCTCTGTACTGTGGAACAGCTGAAGTGCTGTGGCAGTAACAGCTCAGCAGATTGGCAGGAGGGACCCTGGATAAACATGTTTGCTGACAGGCGGCTCGTGCCTGACAGCTGCTGCAAGACACCTACGTTTAACTGCGGAAGGAGAGACCACCCATCGAATATCTACAAAGTAGAGGTGTGGCTTATACACAGCTCTTTCTTCAAAAACAGGGTCAGATATAAGGAATAAAACACTCCGGGGCACGTCGTATAGCAAAGTTGTCAAGGGATTGGAATGTTTTTTCCTATAATAGCACATAGGGTTATACAGCATAGGGTTATTCTGCTTATACAACAGCACTTTGTCTCTCTCTCTATATATAGTGCACTTCCTATCAGCCATAACATTATGACCACCTGCCTGATAGCGTACCGGTCCCCCTTTTGCTGCTAAAACAGCCCTGACCTGTCAAGGCATGGACTCCACTAGATCCCTGAAGGTGTGTTGTGGTATCTGGCACCATGTTAGCAGCAGATCCTTTAAGTCCTGTAAGTTGCGAGGGACCACTTTGCAATTTACAGG
Source organism: Hemibagrus wyckioides (assembly GCF_019097595.1). Taxonomy (NCBI): domain Eukaryota; kingdom Metazoa; phylum Chordata; class Actinopteri; order Siluriformes; family Bagridae; genus Hemibagrus; species Hemibagrus wyckioides. The sequence goes on along the minus strand of NC_080723.1, from coordinate 4,551,597 downwards.
ACTTACAGGACTTAAAAGACACTTTTGATAGATACTGACCACTGCAGAGCAGGAACAGCAGTTTTGGAGATTGTCTGATCCAGTGGTCTATCTGCCATCACAATTTGGCCCTTTGTCAAACTCGTTTGAATCCTTACGCTTGCCCATTTTTCTTGCTTCTAACACATCAACTTTGAGGACAGAATCTGTTCCCGTTAACACTTACTCTACAATAGCTATAAATAGTTCCATCTACACCATATTCACACCTCCTGACCAATCAGAATCGAGAATTCAACAGCGCTGTGGTCTAAACCTAGATAGCAGAACGGTCCAGGTCAAATATGGATGGATGTTAGACCATAAGGTTCAGTTATGTGCCAAAGTGACAGCTGTAGTGTAAGCAGGTACATTTTAAAGTCTTTACCTCAGTAGTAATATGCGCCAAAGATGCCCTAACTGTGACCAAACCAAATTGTTTAACCAGTTACTCAATATCAGACTGAATTGGGTTTAGTCAATAAGATATCAAACTGTTCCCACATTTCAGTGTAAACTTTTAATGTTTTCTAAAACCTCAGCAGTCCTTTTGGTTGTTGCAGGACTTCACTGAGTACCTTTGCAGACAGTATTACAGGTTTGTAGATCTCTGAAAATGTTTTATTTTCGTCTTCAGGGTGGCTGCATTTCTAAATTAGAGGAGTTTATTCTTCAGCACTTGTTGATTCTAGGTGGTGTGGGTATTGGGATTGCATTCCTACAGGTAAGAAATGCCAACAGCTGTTCCAAATCAATATGTACGTTTGGCATTTTTCCTATACATTATTCTAATTCCATGATCTGTTTTCGTTTTTGTTTTCTTCTGAAGATTTTAGGAATGCTCTTCACCTGCTGTCTGTATCGAAGTTTGAAAGAAGAGCCTTACTAAAGATCTTGCATCTCGTACTCAAATCATGTACCAAACACACACACACACACACCGTTTTCATGCATTTTACTTTTGCCTTGACTTTCCTGTCCTGCTGCTATGCAATGTAAATATTTTTGTGTAAGATGGTGAAGGACAGCAGACCATAACAATATATTTTGGCTGCAGGGCAGTCATTTTGAAAAGGAAAAGTATGTGAATGATTGAAAAATGCTTATTGTTTGGTCTATGAAGAACCAATCTGATTTATTATACTGGATCATCATATGATATTGGTTCATCCAGGCCTGTACTTGATATAGCCTTGAAATGCATGATAGTGATTGGATAAGATGTATTCTCTGCATCAGCTACTTTATTTCACATGCTGCATTGACTGTATTCGTTCCCATATATCTGTCTACTGTAAAGATTATCTTGATTTTAAAAAAATCCAGCTTGGTGTGACCAGCTACCAGCTTTTTTCTAAAACACAGGCCAGGCTGATCAAACTGGTGAAGTATCTTTGCCAGATGTTAAGCTATTTTTCTAACTTCCTTATTACTTGACTCCATTAGTAAATACATAGGATTTTAGTTTTTCTATTCACTTCACTGTTGTGTTCTTTTCCTAAAAACAACTTGTTTATGATGTCGCATTATTTCCATTTACCAAACCTGACTGGCTCGGCCTGTGTTTTGATACCTGGTACCAAACCGAGATGAATTTTAATACCAGGAAACATTTGTAAGAAACAATGTCATTTTGAGTTGGACTGTACACCGATCAGGCATAACATTATGACCACCTGCCTGATGTTGGTGTTGGTTCCCCTTTTGCTGCCAAAACAGCCCTGAACCATCATGCACTGTGTATTCTGACACCTTTCTATCAGAACCAGAATTAACTTCTTCAGCAATTTGACCAACAGTTGCTCATCTGTTGGATCGGATCACACGGGCCAGCCTTCGCTCCCCAATGAGCCTTGGCCGCCCATAACCCTGTCATGGGTCACCACTGTTCCTTCCTTGGACTACTTTTATTAGATACTGACCACCACAGACCGGGAACACCCCACAAGAGCTGCAGTTTTGGAGATGCTCTGATCCGGTGGTCTATCCTCCATCACAATTTGGCCCTTGGCGTCAAACTCGCTCAAATCCTTACGCTTGCCCATTTTTCCTGCTTCTAACACATCAAATTTGAGGACAAAATGTTGACTTGCTGCCTAATATATCCCACAGGTGCCATGATGAGAAGATGTTCATGATGTTATACCTGATCTGTGTATATTGTATAACCGTGTAAACAAAACAAAAAAATCACATGTATGCTTGGATTGGATCCTTCTGTTTGGATGAAAGCTTTTGTGTTATGTGAATATATATATTGTACATTATATATTGTATAATATTAATCAATATATATATATATGAAGTACATGGTGTGTATTATGTTTAGAGTGCTTTGAAACAACCCTCCAAATCACGTGACTGAAAATCAGCCCATGTTTACACCGCAGCGCCACCTAGTGGCCGTGTCCCTTCAGCTACTTTACAGCAGGACAGGGACCGCAAAAAAAAAAAATAGTGTTTAGTGTTTCATACTTCATTTTTTTAAGGGCATGATTCTGGTTTTAATAGTTCACTACATCCCACTGAATGTCCCAGTAAAAGCGACGAAGACGAAGCTTATGTCTCCTGCTTTCCATTTGCGTTCTGTAAGCGGAACTAAAGCTGTGACTCTAGTTTCGAGAGGGAACATTTAGTGGGCAGATTCACAATCCTGTAATGATCAGTATTATGTAGCTGATGAATAAAGCTTGTTTTCCTTTTTTTGTTTTGTTTAATCGCGTGCCTTTCTTGACTTTTCCTTTATTAATGTACCTTATATTCTGTCATCACGGCTGTTAGCTCTTGAGAGGTCGTTAGTAAGGTTTGTTTTTACAGCAGTGAGGACCAGTGTAAACATTAAAAATGACATCCAAGCCCACGTGCCTTATTGTGGCCAGTGCATCGCCTCAAGGTGGGTCAGATTTAATATTATGGTGTTTAATATGCTATATATATATAGGGGTTAATATTTAGGGGTTAGGAGTTCAAATCCGAGCACCATCAAGCTGTCACTGCTCTGATATATATATATATATATATATATATATATATATATATATATATATATATATATATATATAATTTGATATATATCAAATGAGATATACTATTGTATTTACAGGGGTCTCAGCGCGGTCCTTCCAGCAGTGTTTCTCTCTCTGTAGTCCTGTGTTTAACCTGCAAACAGCTACACCTGGGGTGAGAATACACTTACAGTATTTACTACACATCCTATTGAATGGCCCTCATCATGAATACTTTATTTTGGCTTCCCTCTCACAGGGCAAAACTATTGACTTCGTCGGCATTGATGAAAACTCGGCTCGATGGGTTCAGGATTTCAGCGTCAAACCATATGCCACTCCTGCCAAACTGGAATCTATTGATGGTCAACCTCACTTTGTCTGTTTTACCACAATAAAATGCTTAAACAGTCGAATACCCTCAGGGGTTAGGCTTAGCCCCTTAGTTCCAGAGAAAGGAACTCTTAACGCTTTAGCATACCGAGACATTTTGGACAAAATGTCCCCTTCCTGTTCCAACATGACTGCCTTTACATGCACATGAATGTAATATGGAGATGACCCGCCCTTTCCAGCTATAACAGCTTCAACTCTTTCCACAAGGTTTAGGAGTGTGTTTATGGGAATTTTTGACCATTCCTCTAGAAGCGTATTTGTGAGGTCAGATACTGATGTTGGACAAGAGGGCCTGGCTGCAGTCTCTGCACTAATTCATCCCAAAGGTGTTCTATCAGGTTGAGGTCAGGACTCTGTGAAGTTCCTCCACACCAAACTCACTCATCCATGTCTTTATGGACCTTGCATTGTGCACTGGTGTGCCGTCATGTTGGAACAGGAAGGGGTCATCCCCAAACTGTTCCCACAAAGTTGAGAGCATTAAATTGTCCAAAATGTCTTGGTGTGAAGCTGAAGCATTAAGAGTTCCTTTCACCGGAACTAAGGGGCCAAGCCCAAACCCTGAAAAACAACACCTGAATTCAATGATTTGGAGGGGTGTCCCAAAACTTTTGGCAATACAGTGTATAATTGTGCAGAATTTCATTTAAATTCCAGGTTATTACACTTGAAAAGGGGATAAAATACTTGTGCAAGACACTGTAAATTGTAATGTTCTACTATATTATTTTTCATCTGTTTCTGTATTACACAAGCACTGATTTATATGTTACACTGCAGGTGCCCGCTACCAGGCTCTCCTGATCCCAGACTGCCCAGGAGCTTTAAAGGACCTTGCTCACAGTGGCTCACTGGCACGCATCCTCACACACTTCACCTCTCAGAAGAGTAAGACACCCTGCTGTCCAGTACAAACCGTATCAGTCATTGTGCAACATGATTTCTTAAAGAGTGATGAAACTGGGACACGATGATTGGTCAGTCACTTGAGCATGACAGAATGTGTGTGTGTGTGTTTGTATCTTTCAGAGCCTGTGTGTGCTGTGGGACAGGGGGTTTCTGCACTTTGCTGTGCCATAGAAGGACAGAAATGGATATTTAATGGATACAGCCTGACTGGAGTAAGTTTTAGGATGCAACAAATGAGCCGTCAGATGGACATAATGAACATTTCAGTCATTATTCATGTCGCTTTTCTTTCTCAAAGCCCTCTGTGTTTGAGCTGGTGCGCTCCCCAGATTTTGCCAACCTTCCTCTGATTGTAGAAGACTTTGTGAAAGACAATGGCGGATCCTACACAGGCGAGTTTGCAGGACCTCTGTGCTCCATCCTTATGGGCATCAAACACTTTCATGAGTTGTTATTTATTATACTAACAGAACTGATGTTGTATGTTGCAGCCAGTCAAGAAGATGCACTGCATGTGGTCCTGGACCGTCACCTAGTGACCGGTCAGAATGTTCAGTCCACCACAGCTGCAGTCAACAACCTGATCCTGCTGTTTAACAGCAGGTAAAATCCCTTGCCTGTCCGGATGCCCAGCACCAATGATACTGGGATACTTTGAAGGGAAACCAATCACTTCAAAACATTCCCGCTTTTGAAATCAATTTTGTCGTAATATAATCAATATATGCCAATCAATGAATAGACCCTGGAGATGATTAAAGATATGGCAGACATCCTGGAGAATTTAGAATTTATATTTTGTGTAGTAGTTTGGAATGAACTTAAGTTGCTAAAAGACTAAAAAACATCTAGTTTACCAAGTATAGAGTACCAGATTGCTAAAAAAAAGTTACCTGGAAAATTACCTCAAAAGCAGTGCAGTGTTAAATTTGAGCAGTCCAGTGATTAGTAGCTGTTTATACATTTAGGAACTGTAGCCTGGTGTCCGTGTGAAGCAGTGTAAATTACAGTGTGTATTATTATTCAAAATATAAATATTGCAATAATTCATCAGTATCTGTGATTGCATCCTGCCTTGAGGTGAAATATCATAAAGAAGTGATTACTGAAATTGCATTAATTACAGTATTGTACATACCCTGCAGTTAAAGAATGCTGATGAAACGTATATGGTCATTGATTTCTTTGAATGAATGAATGAATGAATGAATAAATAAAATTTCACACAAGTACACTAGCTTTTTTCCTTTTTTTTTTTATTTTTTAAAACAATAAAAATAATTTTATTGGCATGCTCAGTGGCATTGTCACAAATACCAATGTACCGTAAACCATCAGTGGTTGGAAGAAGGAATTAGGTTTTTGTGTGTCCTAATCACAGGAGGTCATAAAAATAATCCAAGCCTTGGCCAAGTTCCCAAACAGAGATTCCTGTGCCCAGTTCTGTTGCCAGTGCAATTCGTAGCTGGAGAGACTGCCAACGGGGGAGAGAAGAAGCATAGATGTAACTGAGCTGATGTTCTAACCGTGTTTGTCGTAATAGGGTTAGGGAGGGGATTAGTCATTCTTACCTTCAGAGTTGGATAATAGACTGTATGCTTCACCGAATTTCTGAAATATAAAGAAGGGAGCCACAGGGTTACGTAGTGTTGAGAAATTTCCTTCTGTATTTAGTTTTACAGTAACATCAGACTGAGCAAAAAAACTAAAAGCTAATGGTCTTCATGTATCCATTAACTCCAACCCACTGATGGACCTAAAGAAGGAAGCTGGTGGCTAGTATAAAATTTTAACCTAAAATCTGCCTCATTACAAGGTCAAAATGAAAAATAAGAAACCAAAAGAAAACTACAGGAACATTTCAGATGTGATGAGATGGTCTCCTGTGTGTATGTCTAACCTTTTGTAATTAAAATAGTGTTCTCCTGCATACTCATCCCAAACAAGTTTTGGTTTGACATCCTTCAGAAGCTCGATGTACCTACAAGAGACAAAGAACAGAATAAAGAAAGCACCCACTTGCTCACTCCCATACACACACACACACACAGATAGGTATTATAGCTTTGATGCTAAAAAGTCATAGGTCATACCTAGACCCCAGCAAGGGTTCAGCCCCCCCGTTGGCAGTGAAGTCGAGACCATACATGTTGAGGCCCAGCAGAATCTTGTGCCTCCACTGGCTCTGTGGTGCAAGCTGCAGCACACAATCTCTCATCCAGGGCAGTGGAGCACTAGGGCCTTGTCTACAGCACCGACACACAACATAAACCAAACACTAAGCAGAATGAATCCATAATTTCCACAGTTAAGTCTATAAGCATATATACATACGCCGATCAGGCATAACATTATCACCACTGACAGGTGAAGTGAATAACACTGATGATCTCCTCATCATGGCACCTGTTAGTGGGTGGGATATATTAGGCAGCAAGTGAACATTTTGTCCTCAAAGTTGATGTGTTAGAAGCAGGAAAAATGGACAAGTGTAAGGATTTGAGCGAGTTTGACAAGGGCCAGATTGTGATGGCGGATAGACTGGATCAGAGCATCTCCAAAACTGCAGCTCTTGTGGGGTGTTCCTGGTCACCCCAAAAGGAAGGAACAGTGGTGAACCGGCTACAGGATCATGGGCAGCCAAGGCTCATTGATGCGTGTGATCCGATCCAACAGACGAGCTACTGTTGCTCAAATTGCTGAAGAAGTTAATGCTGGTTCTGATAGAAAGGTGTCAGAATACACAGTGCATGACGGGTCACGGCTGTTTCGGCAGCAAAAGGGGGACCAACACGGTACTAGGCGGGTGGTCATAATGTTATGCCTGATTGGTGTGTGTATTATATATATATATATATATATATATATATATATATATATATATATATATATATATATATATATATATATATATATATATATATATATATATATATATATACACACACACACACACACACACACACATATATACACACACTGTATATACGTGTGTGTGTGTGTGTGTATTGTGTGCTAACCTGCCCGGACTGGAATAGTCATAGGTCATTAAGCTGAATGCATCAACAACAGGAGCCAGTTTTTCAAAGTCTTCTCTTCCAAACATGCCTGGTTGGTTTGACCTGAAAAACAGAAAGAAACCAGCGATTAAACTCATTCAAAGTACTTCATAGGTTTTGTTCTTGTTAAGAGTCATACAAGGCTTTTTAAATGTTGGTTTTTTGTTTTTTGCATTTTATGCACAGGTGTCATTGTACCAATGAAGGCAACATCACGGCAGTAAAAGGCAGGATTATTAGCAGGGTGAGTGATCATACGGTTATTACTTACCCAGGAACGATAGCTGGAGGTATGACGAGAATGCAGGTAAGCTTCCGAGCCTTCAGATAGTTGCACAGGTGTGTAACCAAGTGGATCAGCTCCCTGGATCACACACAAGAGGCACAGCACACATTCAACCATGTGCTTCTGCTAATGTCTTTAACAGAATGCTGACTATGCATTAACACAATCTAACTGAGACATGTATTTTGCTTCTGTTTTCTCTGAAGGACACACAGACACACACAAAAAAAAACCCAGACTGACTTTCTTTTGTTTCCTCCCAGCTGACTCCATAGTTCCAGAGTATAGCCATCGAAACTTTCAGCCTACAATACGATCAAAATAAAATAAAATCACAGTGAGATAAATACACAGCATGCAGGACTGTACAAACCTCCAAACTCCATTGCAAGTACTGTACAAAGGTCCATTTCATTCCTAAAAATAGGAACGAAATGGAAAGGCAATCTCAAACAGAAAGGATGACATATCATATGAATGAAAAAATACACCAGAGAGGTAACCGTTGGACTGAATGCCATGCAATTAGACAAGGCATTATCCTTGAAAGCAGCCTACGAGATAACAAGCACAGCAGCTGATATTTTTATTAGCATGAAAGTTGAAGGTTTGCTTTTTGATCAGAATTTACAGATGAGAAGTTGACAGCTGAACAAAACTAAAGGACTAAAGCTCTGCCGCATCACTCTCCTTAGGTAGAGATGAATTCCTATTGTTGCCATTATCGGTAAGCAGTGAAAACAGACTTGCTTTAGAGCAACACTGAATGAAAAATGGATTTAAATGTGATTAGAAATTTTCATATCCGAGTAGAACGGATCAGTCCTTCAATGAATTCTTTGTAATGAAAAATTACACACACACACAAATGACACAACGTACCTTTGCCACTTCAACGATTTCTCTTGTAATCTCGTCAATTTCATCCTCACTGTCCAGGACGTTCATGTAGTCCTGATAAGACCAGCCGTCAAATAACAGGCGAGGTACTACAAAACAATGTAGGACAGGTTAGTACGGTATCATAGAAAAACAAGAGAGACATTTTTATGAAGCTAGAGATTTAAACATACTTACATATTTTATTTTTTTTGTTTGCTTTCCTCACAGCCTTGACCCAACCTGTTACAAGACACATCATGCCACTGTTGTTCATTCAGCATGGTAGAGTAACAGTATGAAAGCTATATGAGATTAAGATGCACCTACCCTGGTCATGGTCATGCAGGCCGGTGATATGATAGCTTTCTTGTCCTTTGCGTCTGAGCTGGAGCCATACCGGAGACACGGAGGTCAGCTTAGGCCCGAAAACCTTAGCAACGTCATACCCATGGGAGTTCCACTGTAGGAGACGAGAAATAAGAAATGGAGACTTACAGATGAGATTAAAGGGATATGGTGTAAATAAAACCTGGGTATAGTTCAGTTTAACATTCAGTCATAAGACAGTATAAAATATTCAGTCAATATCAATCATTTGGATTTTTTCCCCCTTGTTCTGAACATAATAATATAATAATAAACATATCACTCAAAATAGTAGCTGAAATCCCATATATTCCAGGTGATTCACTGCTGAGATTATTCGCAGAGCAGTTTTCACTGTCTTTTGAGAGCAATATACTTTTCACACTGTGCGAGACGATCCTCTGCGGATCTCACCTCACAATTTTTCCTCGGTGTCAGAGAGATCATCATATAGTGGAAAGCTGACTTTAGGGGTATGAAATGCAGGAATGCATGAACAGAAAGTTTACCGGCGTGATGTAACCCAGCACTGATCCCTGAAAGTGACGTTTTGATATGGTCTGAGGGCAAAATCTTTTCTCTTCTCTCACTATATCCCTCCACTGGGGAGTTGTCACGATTAAACCCCGCTCCTGCACCGGCTGCTCCGCCTCAGCTGTCTGAGAGAGAAAGAGAGAAAGGAAGGAAGAGGGAGAGGGGAGAGACAGAGAGAGAGAGAGAGAGAGAGAGAGAGAGAGAGAGAGAGGAGGAGAGGCGGAGAGAGAGAGAGAGAGAGAGAGAAAGAGAGAGAGAGAGAGAGAGAGAGAGAGAGAGAGAGAGAGAGAGAGGGAGAGGTGGAGAGAGAGAAGGAGAGGGGGAGAGAGAGAGCGAGAAGGAGAGAGGGAGAGAGAGAGAGAAGGAGAGGGAGACAGAGAGAGAAGGACAGGCAGACAGAGAGAGAAGGAGAGGGGGAAAGGGAGAGGAGAGAGAGATGAAGAGGGAGAGAGAGAAAGAGGGAAGGGAAGAGGGGGAGAGAGAGAGAGAGCAAAAATATAATGACATCGTCTTTCGCACACACTTGAACCATGACCACACTTTATTATGACTGCCCTCCTTAATGCCCCTGCATTCTTTTTTTTACCCCAAGAAAAACAGACTCCTCACCTCAGCTTCCTGCAGTTTGTTGAGTTTTTTGGCATCTGTCTTTGAGAGTGTGCCTCTGATCACAGGGACTGATGTAGAGATGTAGAGGAACAACAGAACGGCTCTCATTTCACTCTGCTCTTTTCTGCTGGAGGAGAAAACAGTCAGATGCTAGTACATGTTCTGCGTCGCTCACGTGACCAAACAATACAACGTATATGTAAATACTTTCATGAATGGATACCACCGCCTGCTGAATTGTTTAAAATGTTTTTGATTCATGAGCTCTTTTGTTCCTATTTAGCAAAGAAACACTTCATGAAGCATTATGAACATTTTCATTAGTCTCAGCTACTCGATTCTGACAGCTTTAGTTAGCAAGCTACACCGTATCCGGGGAAAAAATGGCTGCATCCCAAATGGCTCCCTCTGTAATCTCATACTACACTACATAGCGTTTAGAAACCACTGTGTCCCCGCCCTACCTAGTTCACTTACATAATCATTTCCTATCCATTTGGGATATGGCCCTGCTTGTCAAAGCAGACACCTAGTAAAAGCTTTGATTTAGCGAACATTGACAACGGCTTTTTTCTTGCTATATGCTGTAAAATGAAAAGGAAACCAGTCATTACTTACCTTATTGCCTATATAATACGATTAGTGTTTAATTGTTCTGCAGAAATATAGCGCGGACTAAACAGTCTAACATGTCCGTGGTAGTCTACTAAAGGCACTGACTAGCTAGTCAAACAAGCAGGGTGACTGAGTGGCTTCACCCCGCCCCTCGAGAGCTTAGCCAATCAGATTCATCCGTGTCAAAGACCCATCAGAAACTTGCCGGACCAGGTATGTCCTTATAAAATGCAAATAACATACAATATAAAGATTATATACTTACATAAAAAGGATTCATTAAATCCCATGCCCACCTAAAAAGTAGTGATACAGAGACAAGATACCAGGAGCTGAGCTCAGAGTGACCAGGCTCAACCAGGACTTAGAGCTGAGTTTACAGTCCAAAACAAGTACAGCAACCCCCCATCCCCCCACTACTACCCCCCCACCCCAAAAGAAAAAATCCCCAGATAGTCGTCAATTCAAGTCAAGAACTTTTTATTGTCATTTCGAGCATATGTACTTGATGCAATACACTGTGAAATGAAACAGTGGTCCTCTAGGACCCTGGTGCTACATAAAGACACAGAACTACCTAAGACGAAAGAGAACTAAGGGCTAAAAAGTGAAAATTAACCTATTAATATGTGCAAACAATGCAAGACAAAAGACATATGATTTGGGACACCCCCCCATATCATTGAATTCAGGTGTTTTTCAGGGGTTGGGCTCGGCCCCTTAGTTCCAGTGAAAGGAACTCTTAATGCTTCAGCTTCATACCAAGACATTTTGGACAATTTCATGCTCCCAGCTTTGTGGGAACAGTTTGGGGATGACCCCTTTCTGTTCCAACATGACTGTGCACCAGTGCACAAAGCGAGGTCCATAAAGACATGGATGAGCGAGTTTGGTGTGGAGGAACTTCACAGAGTCCTGACCTCAACCTGATAGAACACCTTTGGGATGAATTACAGCGGAGACTGTGAGCCAGACCTTCTCATCCAACATCAGTGTCTGACCTCACAAATCCGCTTCTAGAGGAACGGTCAAAAATTCCCATAAACACACTCCTAAATCTTGTGGAAAGCCTTCCCAGAAGAGTTGAAGCTGTTATAGCTGCAAAGGGAGGGCCAGTAAAGAGACTAGTAAAGAGCCTGTTTTGTATTGAAATACAAAAGAAAAAAAAATCCAAAACACTCGACAAAAGCAACAGCTCAACAAAGTAAATAGACTGTTAATGTCTCTTAACAAAGAATATAAACACTGGAGCACAGTGACCGATCCTTAACTAAACCTGGTTACTAAAAGAAGACATACTGTGCACAAAATGGAGCATAAAAAAGAACCTTTAAACAACATTCCCTAAACCTACAGAAATTAGAGAAACTATTCTGATGCCAAACAAGAATAACCTCCTACACCTGCTAGCAAAAACCTATGTTAAACAGGTTTGGGAAGTGTTGTTGCGATGAAAGAGTAACCAGTGAAACAGGACCACCAACCTCAACAACACTGTAAATGTGTACAAAAATATATATGGGGGAAAGGAATAAGGAAATATATGTAGAAAAAGGTCATATATTTCTGAGAGCTAAAATGAGCTGTCAACTATTAAGACATCTCCACATTTGGTCATTCCTTCAGTGTGGTGGACTTAATTTATACACTATTTGGCAGACGCTCTTATCCAGAGAGACACACGATCACTATCAGCAAATAATAGTTCAACTAGGTCACAGATTAAGGATACCATGAGTCTAAAATTCTGTTGGAGTTGATCTAACAGATAGACAAAAACAGACAAGCAGAAAACAAGTGTTAGTTTAAGTCTTTCAGAAAGAGGTAAGTCTTCACCCCTTGTTTGAAGACAGCCAGTCACTCAGCTGTTCTGACGTCCATGAGAAGTGCATTCCACCACCCAGGTACCCGAACAGAGAAGAGAAAGAGTCTTGATGCATACCTACCCTGTACCCTGAGAGAAGGTACAACATATACACTACTCACAAAAAGTTAAGGACATTCGGATTTCGGGTGAAATTTCAGGATGCCCCTAAAATGCACTATAGCCTTTACAGGTGAACTTAATTTGACCTTCTCTACAGTTCTGAATGCACATGTCCAACTGTTCAATGTTTCAATACTTTTTGCATAACTTGCTGTTCTCTAACAAGGTGCTTAACGGCAAAATTCACAACTGGTGTTTGATCCATGAATCGACCAATAAATTTTCTGGTTCAATTAGAATTGGTATTTCAACAGTCCTCTTCATCGTGCTGTTCACAGTTTGACATCATGAGACCAAGACCACACCTAACAATTGATCAACAGTACCTCGCCATTGTGAGGCTTCAAACAGGATGTTCTCAGAGGGAAGTGGCCACTGAGCTTAGAGCATCACAGAGTGTCATCAGCAGGTTGCGACAGAGATACAGAGAGACTGGAAGAGTCACAGAAAGGCATAGAAGTGGACGTCCTCTGGCCACATCCCACGTTGATTACTGCTTCATTGTGAACAGTTGTGAAACCGTTTACATCAGCGTGGTCTGCGTGCTAGACGACCTGCAATGGTACACTGACCACACTACCAGGCACAGGGGTCATCGTCTTGCATGGGCCAGGGAGCATTTACGTTGGACGAGGGACCAGTGGGCCACAGTGCTGTTCTCTGATGAAAGTCGATTCACGTTGAGCAGAAATGATGGCCGCCAACGATGTTGGAGATGTCAAGGAGAGCGCTATGCATCAGCCACTGTTGTGGTGGTGTGGGCATGTGTGTCTACTCAATACAGATCTGCCCTACATCTTGTGAATGGTACAGTGACAAGGCAATACTACCTGAATAACATCATTAATCCAGTCATTGTGCCCCTGCATGAACAACACAGGCCTTTTCATCTTCATGGACGACAATGCTCCAGCTCATCGAGGTCGCATCATTAGGGAACGGCTGCTGGAGGCTGGGGTACCTCAAATGGAGTGGCCTGCACTTTCTCCAGACCTGAATCCCATAGAAAACCTATGGGATCAGCCGAGTCGCCGTGTAGAGGCTTGTAACCCTGCACCCCAGAACCTCAATGACCTGAGGGCCGCCCTTCAAGAAGAGTGGAATGCTGTGCCTCAGCAGACAATAAATCGACTCGTGAACAGCATGAGACGTCATGGTCAAGCTGTAATTGATGGTCAAGGGCACATGACAAATTATTGAGACATTGACATTTTTTGTTGTGGTATACCCACCACTGTTGTTGGCTTTTGTTTCAATAAATTGTTTGAGATGAGGAAATCACCATTGCAGGCTTCTACTTAAATGCCCTACTTTCATGATATTATATCACTGTAGCATGAACTTTTTACATTTTCCATAAATTTCACCCAAAACCAAATATCCTTAATATCCAAATATTCTTTTTGTGAGTAGTGTATAGATAACCACCTAAGCACTTTTATATTTAAAAACAGCTTCAAAAAGTCATTTTAATAAAAGTTTATTAATCTGGGTCATGATATCTTAGATGGGAGACGTCCTGGGTTATTAAAAACTGACTTCAGGTCAAAAGTTTAGGGAACAATACACACCGGAGACACAACGTATCACAAAGTGTTTTATTTCTTATTCTACACAGTGAAACATTACAATATAGAATCAAACGCTTGAAATTTATTCAAGCTGTAAAAAAATGAAAGTAAAATGTAGAGAAGAGGAATCTAGCGATGACTGAAAAAGCCCTGAGGGTGGTTGTACTTGAAAGGTTTCAGACGATTAGGTCCTCTGAAAGTCGAGAAAGACTTCAGTTAGTGGCTCAAGTGTGTGAAATATTAAAATAGTAATAGTTATAATATTAAAACTGGAGATTACAACATCTCAGCACTTCATGTTTTTACCTGACAGATCGTAAGCACATCTTCTCCCTTGGGAATTCTATCGGGCCCTCTGAGCCATCACACACTTGGCTTTCGGTCTCCAGATAAACATCCAGACACACACACAGACGCTGAATCTGGTTGGTCAGGAGCTGCAGGCCTGGTCGGGGTCCCTGGAGTTCAGACCTAAACACATTCACCTCACTCTCCAATGCCTGTCCAAAGAACCACCATTTAATTAAATCAAGCTGTGTTAAGACTTCTATAGTCACAGGAGCTGACTAAAATGCTGCAAAGAAACATGCTTTTTATGCTTTTTTATGCATCAGATATAATCCTCACAGCTATTTAAATCTTTCATTACAGCACAGTAATACTGTTCTTACCCGCAGGTTATCGTCGGTGCGGCCGCTGCGCTCGCCTTTCCAGAGCAGTGAAAGTGAGAAGAGAGGGGTGATCTCTGGGTAGCGCGGATTCAACACCACCGCAGCCTGAAGACGAGCTGAAAGCCACAAAATGGTCACAAAATCAGACCACACTGGAGCTTTTAAGCAGCAAGTGAACTGAAATACAACTAGAGATTTAAATCTCAGGCTTTGTTCACTTTTTCATTTTGTGCTTTTTCTCCCAGTGAATAGAATCTACCATGATTCCTACTCACCTGTTCCCCTCTCCACTGTTGCCATGAAGAACAGGTCGGTCTCCCGCACTAGGCCGGCATTCACCACGTGCTGCACAAAGCCTAACTCCTAAACGCAAACATACACACAATTTCTTGAACAGTGAGAAACTGAATAACAACAAAACAAAATAAAAAATGCATGTCAAAAAAGTTATACATTGATTTGCATTTTAATGAGTGAAATAAATATTTGAGCCCTTCGCAAAACATGACTTAGAAACTTGGTGGCAAAACCCTTGTTGGCAATAACAGGTCAGACGTTTCCACCAGGTTTTAGTTGGCCACCAGGTTTGTGCACATCTCAGGAGGGATTGTGTCCCACTCCTTTTTGCAGATCCTCTCCAAGTCATTAAGGGGTTCGAGGCTGGCGTTTGGCAACTCGAACCTTCAGCTCCCTCCACAGATTTTCTATGGGATTAAGGTCTGGAGACTGGCTAGGCCACTCCAGGACCTTGCTTCTTCTTGAGCCATTTGGGTCATTGTCGTGCTGGAATACCCATCCACAACCTATTTTCAAGGTTGAGGGAAGGAGATTCTCACGGTACATGATTTGACGGTACATGAACACGTCCATCTTCCCTTTGATCCGGTGCAGTTGTCCTATCCCCTAAGCAAAAAAACACCCCCAAAGCATAATGTTTCCACCTCCATGTTTGACGGGGGGGGATGCTCATCTGACCACAACATTTTCACCCAGTTGTCCTCTGAAGCATTCAGATGTTCATTGGCAAACTTCAGACAGGTCTGTACATGTGCTTTCTTGAGCAGGGGGACCTTGCGGGCGCTGCAGGATTTCGGTCCTTCACGGCGTAGTGTGTTACCAATTGTTTTCTTGGTGACTGTGGTCCCAGCTGCCTTGAGATCATTGACAAGATCCTCCCTCCTCATGATCAGTCAAACTCCACGAGGTGCAGGGAGCCCCAGACCGAGGGAGATTGACGGTTATTTTGTCATTCTTCCATTTGTGAATTATTGCTTCATCTGTTGTCAGCTTCTCACCAAGCTTCTTGGCGATGGTCTTGTAGCCCATTCCAGCCTCGTGTAGGTCTATAATCTTGTCCCTGACATTCTTTGGACAGCTCTTTGGTCTTGGTCATAGTGGAGAGTTTGGAATCTGATTGATTGACTGCTTCTGTGGACAGGTGTCTTTTATACAGGTAACAAGCTGATATTAGGAACAATCCCTTTAAGAGAGTATATATATCCTAATCTCAGCTTGTTACCTGTATAAAAGACACCTGGGAGCCAGAAATCTTGCTGAGTGATAGGGGGATCAAATATTTATTTCACACATTAAAATGCATTTTTTTGTGGTTATTCTCTCACTGTTAAAATAAACCTACCATTATAATTATAGACTGATCATGTCTTAGTCAGTAGGCAAAGGTACAAAATCAGCAGGGGATCAAAAAAATTTTTCCCCCTCACTCTAGCTATACTTCTGTCCTGCATTAGAACGTTATTACAACTGAAAATGAAGTTAAAAGAGCGTACACCTGGGTATACATCTCAAATCTAGAGCGCCAGATCAGTAAAAACAGTGCAACGTCTAAATCATCTGAGCAGCAATAAATCAGCCTTAAAACCGAAATCCTAAAACAATTCAAACTGTGAAAATCCCCTTTAAACAGACGTACCAGGAAATCCTCGTAGCTCATCATAGTCCAGCGAGCCAGGCGAGAGACCACTTTAGCTGGGAAGAGATGCTGGCACTCAGTGGAAACAGGAACTATGTTGTGCTCTGTAACAAGCAACAACAAATCTTTTGAACATAAAGTGAAAGGAAAATATTACAGATTTAAAACATAATCTGCAAAACTAATGAAACTGGCCTGGACTAAAATGATGGTACCCATAACTTGATATTCTTTTGTGTAACCTTTTGAGGCAATCACTGCAATCAAGCGATTTTTGTAAGTCACAGTGAGACCTCTGCACCTGTCCACAGGTACTTTGTCCCACTCCTCGTGAGCGAACTGCCACAGCCGTCTCAGGTTTGAAGGGTGCCCTCTCCAGACTGCAGTTTTTTTCCACAGATGTTCAATAGGATTTAGATGTTCATAGAAGGGCACTTCAGAATAGTGTAGTTTTGTTTATAGCCATTCTTGGGTGTGTTTTGGGTCATTAACCTGTTAGAGGACCCATGACCTGTGACTGAGACCAAGCTTTCTGACACCAGGCAGCACATTTCGCCTTGAGATTTCATCATACCCTGTGCCAGATGCAGGAAAGCAGCATGAGAACATAACCAAGCCGCGTCCATGTTTCACAGTAGGAACAGCCTTCTTTTCTTTGTATGCTTCATTTTGGCATCTGTGAAGACAGAGCTGATAAGCTCCAGTTTTGTCTCATCTGTCTGAAGGACATTCTCCCAGAAGCTTTGTGGCTTTGGACAGATGAGACAAAAGTGGAGCTTTTTGGTAAGTCACATCAGCTCTATGTTCACAAGTTATTTTAGTGACCATTGATGGGTTTTTCTTTCTTTAATGGAAGGGTACCAACACTCTTGTCCATGTGTGTAAGTAATCACATTTTACTGTATTGCTTCTGTATTACTGAAAGTTTGAAAGGATGAAACAGACATGAGAGAAATTTCCTAACACCCTTATTGTGAGAAAGTAGCAGCTGCTGTTTTGGATTTGCGTTGAACTGCTTTGTTTGAACTTCCCTTTATAAAAGTGTTGAGAAATCAACAGGTTTTCTTTTTATTTATTTATAACCTCATTCTCATAACCAAGCATGTTTAAGGGAATGAAGTGTGCGAACCTAAAGAGCTGAACTGTTTGTGCAAAGCCAGGCGAGCCAGCAGACGTCCTCTCAGCAGCTTGATGGTGCTCTCCATATGACTGGCACTGAGAGAGCTGTGCACACCTTCAACCTGCAAGTGGTCAGACACCGTCAACTACATCAGAAATTACTACACATTCTGTATTGTAAAAACATTATTGAATATTATAATGACCAATTATGTGACAGCATGTCATCCTGAAACCCAAATTATCCTTTTAACTCAGTACATACACCCAACAGGCATAACATTATGAAGTGAATAACACTGATGATCTCATCATCATGGTACCTGTTAGTGGGTGGGATATATTAGGCAGCAAGTGAACATTTTGTCCTCAAAGTTGATGTCCATTTTTCCTGCTTCTAACACAAGTGTAAGGATTTGAGCGAATTTGACGAAGGGCCAAATTGTGACCACTGGATCAGAGCATCTCCAAAACTGCAGCTCTTGTGGGGTGTTCCCAGTCTGCAGTGGTCAGTATCTATCAAAAGTAGTCCAAAGAAGGAACAGCAGTGAACAGGTGACAGGGTCATGGGCGGTCAAGGCTCATTGATGCACGTGTGGCGTGAAGGCTGGCCCGTGTGATCCGATCCAACAGACGAGCTACTGTTGCTCAAATTGCTGAAGAAGTTAATGCTGGTTCTGATAGAAAGGTGTCAGAATACACAGTGCACACACAATGTTCTGTGTTCTGCTGGGAAACCTTGGATCCTGCCACCCATATGGATGTTTCTTTAACAAGTACCACCTACCTAAGCATTGCTGTAGACCATGTACACCCTTTCATGGAAACGGTATTCCCTGATGCCACAAAGCAAAAATGGTTCAGGAATGGTTTGATGAGCACAACCATCAGTTTGAGGTGTGGACATGGCCACCAAATTCCTTAGATCTCAATCCAGTGGCATCTGTGGGATGTGCTGGACAAACAAGTCCATGGAGACCCCACCTCACAACTTAGAGGATTTAAAGGATCTGCTGCTAACATCTTGGTGCCAGATCCCACAGCACACCTTCAGGGATCTAGTGCAGTCCATGCCTCAACAGGTCAAGGCTGTTTTGGCAGCAAAAGGGGGACCAACACAATATTAGGCAGGTGGTCATAATGTTATGGCAGTTTTGGAAATACTCACACCAGCCCTTCTGGTAGCACCAACCATGCTTTTTCTTCATTTTAATTTTTGACTTGAACTTCCAGTACCTGAAGATCTGTATCTGCATGAGTTAATGGATTGTGCTGCTGCCACATGATTGTCTGATTAGACATCTGTGTACAGTATACGGTGAGTGTACAAAAATACATTATGTTGAAAAAGTAAATGCTAAGACACAGATATTATGCTGTTTAAAAAACAAAGACAACCAAGCATGACGTGAAACATGGTGCAGTAAATGCATTCGGGAAGACGCTTATACCTGTGGTGTGTCACTGGAAAATTGTAATCCTCCTAGCTTCTGCACCCAGATGTATGCATGTCCAAGTTCCGACACATAATCAGCAAAAGTTGTGATGCTATAGAACAAGAAAGTGTGATATCCGTTAGTTGAGCATTTTACTTCCCAAGCTGAAGCCCTGCCATTATTGATCAATATGTATGAGCAACAACAGTTGTACTCTGAGAGAACCGGAGAGCCTTACCCCACTTTGTCAAACTGGTAGCGGTTGGTAGGGTTGGGGGTTTCTTGGCCATCGTCAGACGCATACAGGCAGTTTAACAGAGATTCTGGGTTTAGCAGCTCTCTACACAGCAAGAGAGGCATTGTTTAGGAAAATTGAAATAGTCTACAGTGAGTTTTCTTCATCTCTTAATTTTTGTTTAATGGTCTGAAGAGCTTTAACTCACCCTGCGCTGATGGCTCCTGAGAGGTCTGCAGAGGCTGAAACTTTTGCTTTCACAGTAAGAATGTTGAGGTTCATCAGGTAATAAAAAAACAAATGCAACACACTGCCATCTACAACAAAGCAAAGAGAGAGCAGACATCATGGTCATGGAGGTTGGTGCGTTTCAAATATCATATGATTAACATCTGTTCTGTTCACACACATGCAGACACACACACACCTTTACACTTGAGGTCGATGCACAGTGAGAGAGGATGGCGTTTCAGCATTTCCTTACGCTTGTCATCGAGCTGAACACCGACAGTACCTCGCCGTCGTTTCTGAACAAAAAAAAGAGTAACAACAGTGACAGGGATTTGTGAGGTGATGATTCCAAATATAGCATCTGGAGAGCGCAATGCTAGATAATAAGCAGAAGGAGACTGACTTACAGTGTTCTGTTGTTCCTCTTCTGCATCAGAATCACTCTCGTCATCTTAAAGGAAAAAAACACACGTACAATCAATCGACTTAATCCTTATTAACTTTTTGTCACAACATGAGACAAGAGCAGCATTATAAGGTACGGGATTCATATCCTGACCAGCAGTGATTCATTTAATTAGCTAACCAAACTAAACGTTTCCATGACCTAAAATGCATTTTGTGACATCATAGACTAATAGACTCATATTAAACTTTAACATGCTTAAGTATAATCTCTAAAATCAGATATCCATCCATTTTATATACCTGCTTTATTCCTAATTAGGGTCACGGGGATCTGCTAGAGCCTATCCCAGCACACATAGGGCAAAAGGCAGGGGTACAGTGGATAGGTCACCAGTCCATCACAGGGCCACACACATATAGACAGACAATCATTCACACACACTTCTTTGGGCAATTTAGAATTACCAATCAACCTAATGTACATGTTTTTGGACTATGGGAGGAAACCGGAGCACCCAGAGTAACTCCACATAGAAAGGCCCCTGCCTGTTCAAACCCGGGATTCGAACCCAGGACCTTCTTGCTGTGAGGTAACAGTGCTAACCACTAAGCCACCCTGTTGAATCAAAGAGGAAGAAACCATTAAAAAACACTTGCTCAAAAGCATATATATTTACCTTGAGAATCCTCGGGTGGTCTGGAAAGAGCCTTGGCTTCATCCACATCTCCATTGATGGACACGGACAGATTCTTGTCTGAAACACAATCACAATGTCCATGATGACCATTGCCTACGACCACCTGCAACTATTTACATTTTTATGTGTATGAGATGGTCAACAAGTCAAAAAAAAAAAAAAAAAAAAGACAAGATAAGCATTTGCATTACCACAAGCTTGTCCATAAGCACTGGCCTGCACAAGCAGCACATACAGAGGAGGAGGAAGGTGCCGGGCAACCTCGGCCTGTTTCTGCACCCGCTCGAACGGCATGGACAGGTACTCTTGAACGGGCAGAGATGCCTGAGAGAAAGAGAGACAGAGAGAGAGAAAAAAAAGGGAAGGGTTGGTTAATCTGCTTTCATTCCTCAGCAATACAGTTATTAAACAGTTATTGAGAGTTGGATATTTTTCAGTTCACTTAGATTAGATGGGCTCCATTAGAAATGCTATTAAAACCTGGAAATAATCACTGATCAAAGTGGTTAAGGTGTTGGACTATTGATCAGAAGGTTGTGAGTTCGAATTCCAGGTAAACTAAGCTGCCACTACTGGGCCCCTGAGCAAGGTCCTTAATCCTCGATTGCCGAGTTGTATAAAAAAGATGAGATGAAAATGTAAGTCGTTCTGGATAAGGGCGTCTGCCAAATGCCAGAAATGTAAATGTGAAAGTAGCCATGTAAAAACAAATAAACAATCCGGGCACCGCTTTACACTGTGTGTTTGTGTCAGTGAATTTACCTGCATGATGGCCTGTAGGCCTGGCTGAAGACTGCTCAGGTACTCCTTCTTCAGCTCAATTCCTTTCAAGATCTTTTCCTTAGTGCACAGCGAGCTCTTATACTGCTCAGCCAACCTAAAATACAAATCGACGACAACCAAATCTTAGTCACGATCCTTTTAAAACCTCTGCAGATTGTAAGGTTGCATGATGATGCTGTTATTGATGTTTCGGCTGCTCCCTACGTGTGTGAGGGGTCGCCACAGCGGACCAACTGGTCCGCACAACAACTTGGCACAGGTTTTACGCCGGATGCCCTTCCTGATGCAACCCTCCCATTTTATCCGGGCTTGGGACCGGCACTGCATCCAGTGGCTGGGAATCTAACCCGGGCCTTCCGCATGGTAGGTGAGAAACCTACCACTGAGCCACCAGCGTGTAGGGTTGCATGATAATGGCTAAAATTACCTCTTCCTCTGCTCTAATTCCCAGTCCAGTCGAGCGAGTGTGAGCTGGTGAGGGTCATCTTTGGTGAGATGAGGGCGGGAGATTTCAGCTGGGGCATCCTTAAAGAACTCATCCACACTGACCAACTCGATCTCTTCATGCTGCGACCTATTGACACACAGAAACATGGTTTTCAAAGCATTTAACCTGCAAACCTCACTTCAAGCACCGGACCAACGAGCTAAATCACTTCATCACTTACTTGAACTCAAGGCATTTGCCGATTTCCTTCTGAAGATGCATGACTTCATAGAGAAGATTCTGAAGCTGTAGGTGCAACACGTCCACTTTCTGCTTCGCCTGCGAATAAATAAGAACGGCACATGAGCACACAAGAAGCATGACGGGAACAAACAGAGAGACAGAGTGTGCATCGTGTGTACCTCGTGTGTCTGATCACGTGCTTTCTTCAGCCTCATGTGCGACAGACGATTCAGCTTCTTCAGAGTGATGAAGTGACTGCATCCTTGCCTGCGTTTTGTTTCAACCTCTACACTCTAGATACACAAACACACAAATAATGCAACGTAGCTCGTTTTCTTTTAAAGAAAAAGCAAAAAGATACTACACAAAAAAGGTAGTACAAAAAGATACTCACTCCTTCTTTAGCGCCGCTGGCTTTCAGTTCTTGGATTTCACCCATTAGTGTAGCCAATGCCTCACAGGTGTTTTTATATAGGGTGTAATCCTGTTCAGGGTCTCGACTCTCCAGTTCCACTTCTTCATTGTACGTACGCACATCCTAATGGGGTCAGAGACATAGAGAAGTGTATGTGTTTCCTCATATCCATCTATATCAACTCTAGTCAGTTATCTAAAGATGTCTAGTGTTTACTCCCTGTGTGTACGTACAGAGATTTGGTTTAGAGAGCTTTTCAGTCAATTGGGTCATTCTGAATGTACTGTAGTAGTACGCCGAGACGAATGCATTTATGATTCAATCTTATAGGAGTTTTACATAAGCAATATCTGCATCACAGTTGAGAAAATAAAGAAACTGACTACCTGCGTCAAGGGCAAAAGAGAAAGGGCCATAGAGAGGCTGGGGACTACTACAGTCCATTGTGAATGGTATGGTTGGATTTCATTTAAAGGCTTTAGCTGTACATCGTCTCCAAATCTTTATGTTTATCAATAGAAGTAGGTGGACACTGACCTGGTCTCCATCTCCACGAAGCCGTTTAGTTTCAGGAGTGCCGCCATCATTCCGGATCACTTTGGTCTTGCGCTTTTTCAGAGGGTCTGAAGACATGTCTGAAAGCAGAGACACACCTTTAAACGGGTGCACACGTGTAATAACGCATTAATAACGCCATTTCAGCGCGTGAGCTCATGTTACTCTGTGTAAAGGAGCGCTATTAAACGCCAACATGAGTACAGAGGTTACATTTCCATAAAAAGCAAACACCTGACATCTATAGAGAATATTTGTTTTTTAAAAAAGGTAGATTTTGGTAGTGTATATAAAAATCCGCACTTAATCACGTGCGGCTTTTGACTTAAACGCTAATCTATAGTATCCAAGTTAGCTAGCTAGCTAGCAACGAGGTGGTCGGATTGTTTATTTTTTTAGCATCAAGTAAGATCTTTAATTCCGCACAAGCATTAACTTGAAAGCTGCGCGTTATAACCTCCGCTAAATAACACCTTTAATCCTTACCTTTGATTAATTTCTTTTGATCAAACTATACTCTTAAGTATACCGATAACAGCCCGGGATCATTTGTTACAGTCAACTACTGTCGCACTTCCGGATGTTTTCAAAATAAAGGTCTGAATTGATTTAACCCATTTTACACCCCTTTACCCTAGGGTCCAAAGGTCCCAGTTGTGCCTATGAATGGCTAAATAATAAAGGTACACTGCTTTTGGTACACTGGACACTTTGGGTGGGTTTTTGAGGTAATGTTGTGGTTAGTTTACGTTTGGCGAAGACGCCAGGCCCACTGTGTGTGATAGTTAGGTGTTCGCATACGTTTGGCTGTAGAGTGTATTTGTATTTATTATTATTATTATTATTATTATTATTATTATTACTATTGTTGTTGTTGTGTATAAGAACAAAAGGAGACCTTTATTTTGAATATGTTCCAAAGTCCTCCTTCCACCTCAGTACAGAAACATCCGACGTAGATTATGCATTTCACACTCTCGAAACACGATTTAGTACTGCGCATGTGCGGAAATGCGTCTACTTGTGTGAGTTTGGGGTATTTTTTATAACACTGTTGTTATAATTCTGCTAATAATATAATGTTACAAAATAATGTGTTGTTGGCAACAAAACCCGAGTTTCCGCGCATGCGCAGTACAAATCGGTTTTTCGTACGGATCGAGTAGTAAACACACGACAGAGGAACTCTTCAGGCAAACTCACTGTATAAGGCCATTGATGCAAGTATATTATATGAAATTCGCAGGAGCTTAGTCTTCATGTACTTAACAGCTGGTTAAATGCTTAAACGCAAGGAGTATATACATATATTCTAATCGCAGAAACCTATGGCACTTTTATTGTGTGGTCATTTCTTGTAGTTCAATCAGCTGGCCATAGACTGTATTATGGTATTGGGTCATCAAGTGAACGAAGGGTTAAATCGTTTTATGCCTCATTCAGTGGCAGTGTATTAAATCAGTCAAAGCAGGTATTTAGTAGGAGTTGTGCTATTCCTCTGGTCATATTGTTCATCAGTGTTTGAGAACAGCACACGAGTAAATATATTCTATACACTAATGGATTAAAAGAGTTAAGAAATACTTTCAGAGTAGAGATAGATATAGAAGTTCTGTTGGCACTAAACCGAGTGGAGGATTAGAAACCTGGAAGACAAGAATAATGACAAGAACCTTCTGTCTGCTGACAAGACTTTCCCGGTCTGCAGTGGTCAGTATCTATCCTTTAAGTATGCTTTAAGTCATGCAAGTTGTGAGGTGGGGTCCAGTGAGTACTTAAAGGATACTTTAAAAGGATACTGACCACTGCAGACTGGGAACACCCCACAAGAGCTGCAGTTTTGGAGATGCTCAGATCCGGTCGTCTAGCCATCATAATCTGGCCCTTCGTCAAACTTGCTCAAATCTAGCTCTAACACATCAACTTTGAGGACAAAATGTTCACTCGCTGCCTAATATATCCCACCCACTAACAGGTGCCATGATGAGATCATCAGTCTTATTCACTTCACCTATATATATATATATATATATATATGTTCTGTTTCATAATGTGCCGCTTCTATTGGATAAATTAAGCAAATGTATACGTACCAAAATTCTGGCAAGAGATCAGTCCTTCAGTTTGCTAGATATGCTTCAGTTGGTTTGAATAAAGCCAAATGTATGACCAGTGTTTTAGTGAACAATGAAGCTATTAAGTAATACAAGTAAGTTTAAAACATAAGCTATTTTACATTACTTGTCTCTATATACTTGTCACATGCTATGTCACATCCCCGAGAGTGCATTTGTTTAAACCTATGCAAAGGCAGGGACTAGTAGACTAGGTGAGGATAACGCATAATAATGCACACCGTCTATGTAAACTGTGATCCATAATGAGCTTCTGGTAGTTCCACTCATGTATAAGTAAAGCCACAGAAATTCATTCTATGCACGAGCTTCACATGTAAAACCCTTTTAGGAAGCTTAAAACTGCTTCATTTGTAGTCTCTTCACCCAGCTAACCCCCTTTTATTTTCAAGTGTGTGTATGAAAGCTGTAAAGTGTTAAAGACTGACCTTGTGTGTTTCAGTATCGAGCTTTAGTGAGGGTGGTGTTGCTGCACTATGGCTCAATGGCATCCTGTCACAAACCTGAGGAGTCGAATTATACACCATCCACCTGTGACTGTGTTTTTCATGTGCCTGCTGGTCCTAGCTGGAGCTTTCATAAGCATTGGGATTTACTCACAAAACCATGACATCAAGAACCCAGACATTAGCATGGTGATTATATTGTTTGATTTGTATTTCTCTCTTTCCTAGTTTGAGATTGTTTGTTGGCAATCCTTATTTTTGTGTGTGTGTGTATATGTGTTTCAGGACTGGAATCAGATGCTGGGCTCACTGGCAAACCTGAAGTTCTGCACACAGTTAAACGATTCCGATGTTTTAAACGAGAAGCCGGATATGAATTCACCTCCGCTGTTAACTCATGCAGATGAACTGATAAACAGCACACAACATAAAAGTGAAGTTATCAGCAAATTACTTCTTGTGCCTTTAATGAATGTTGGAGATTCCCTAGATCACGACAGCATTAGTGCCACATTACTGGGAAGCCAGTTAGGCCTGAAAGGTATGTACACTAGTTCTAAGAGCATGCAAACTGCTGGAATGTGTTCAGGGTGTGATTGATTTTTTTTATTTTTCTGTCCATAGGCTCTGCTGGGAAACAAACATTAAATATAACCCTGTTCCTGGATATACAGACACCTATATCAGCTACTGATTCTGCACTTCTCCAAAAGCCCTCGAACATGCAAACGAAGCCCCAGGCTTATAATTCTTGTCTGAAGATTACCGCTCCAAGTCACATTCTGCCTCAAACTCCGTAAGTGAACACAGCAGCAATACATATTTCATGGATGTTTTTTTCTAATACATATCTGTAGGCTGAGATGATGTTATTTTCAGGTCACCGCCACAATGCCCTTTTAATAAAAACCAAGAGAACGGCATTTCTCCTGTAAGGGCGCTTGCTGTACAATCAGTTAAGAAGAGCTCAAACACACCATCATGCCTCAACTTGGAGTTCACTCCTGACCCCAAACTGACCGTCCTACTCACTCAGGTAAATCACATTAAAAAACATGGTCGAAGAATCTATTAATGCATGCAAGAAATACTTAAGAAATGATAATAAACTTTGTTTCTTCATCATGATAGGTGCACAAAATAAACATTATTTGACTAGTTCATTAAATACACTTGGGACACCCCTCCAAATCATTGAATTCAGGTGTTTTTCAGGGGTTGGGCTCGGCCCCTTAGTTCCAGTGAAAGGAACTCTTAATGCTTCAGCATACCAACACATTTTGGACAATTTCAAGCTCCCAACTTTGTGGGAGCACCTTTGGGATGAATTAGAGCGGAGACTGTGAGCCAGGCCTTCTCGTCCAACATCGGTGCCCGACCTCACAAATGCATTTCTAGAGGAATGGTCAAAAATTCCCATTAACACACTCCGGAACCTTGTGGAAAGCCTTCCCAGAAGAGCTGAAGCTGTTATAGCTGGAAAGGGCGGGTCAACTCCATATTACACTTATGTGCATGTAAAGGCAGACGTCCCAGTTTTGCCCTGGCTCACAGTCTCCACTCAAATTCATCCCAAAGGTGTTCTAAGGTGCAGGCCAGTCAAGTTCCTCCACACCAAACTCGCTCATCCATGTCTTTATGGACCTTGCTTTGTGCAATGGTGTGCAGTCATGTTGGAACAGGAAGGGGTCATCCCCAAACCGGAACTAAGGGGCCGAGCCCAACCCCTGAAAAACAACACCTGAATTCAATGATTGTGTATGTATGCATGTATTGTGTATTTAATGCTTAATGAATATAAATACATCATGGTAGGTTCATGATCTTTAGTTGAAAATTCTTCCACAATACAGAACAGATAAATAACAAAATATAAAAATATTATACACGTCTCTGGTTGAATCCTGTGTTATTGTCAGACTTGTGTGCAGCCTCCAGGTTCTCTAACTTCCTCCCATCTTGAGTGGTAAGAGCATTAGTGACTCATTAATGCCTCAGAAGTGTGTGTGTGTGCACAAATGTGTATGCATACAGTATTGTGATTGGATGGACTGGCATCCCACTGAGTGCTTCCCCCACTTTGCAGTATTCTGCGGATCCACCGCAATTCTGACCAGTGCAGATTAGTGTAGATGCATGAACAAAAATATTATACATCATGTTGAGAAGAATTTGGGGGTATAAATGTCATTTTTATTGTTTAGCGCCAAAAACTATAAGGGTACATATATGTATGTATATTTACCAGAAATATTTCTAAGCTCTTAGGAGCACCTAATACCTAATAAATGTAGAGCTGCCCACTTAAGAGCATACGCATTTTCTCATATTTTATATTTATATTATTTATATTTAACAGCATATCTTGTTTCAATGTAATTATACCTATTGAGAAATGATTCATAGGCAAAATCTTGATAGAGTTGGATAATTTACATATGCATGTCAACTCAGCCAAGCTGTCCAAAATTTCATTAATCAATTATTTATCTTTTAAATAGTGACCTTTAGTGACCAGTCTCTTTTAAACACCACCCTTCTTTTGGGTCATGACAAAAATCATTATTTGGACTCTCAAGTGGCTCAAATGTCTCAATGAAAGCCTTCTCACTAGGAGATCACTAGCTCACTAATTGATCTTTCACCTCCTTGCTGAAAAGATTGACATTAGAAGATCACTGGCTTTTGTGAGCTCATATTTACACAACAACGAGCAGTTAGCATCTTCTCAAGGTTTGTTCAACTGCTTAATCAGCTAATTTTTTTAGTCCTATATGAAAGTGTCTCATTGTAAATAGATGAGGTGAAAAATCATGAGTAGTTCTGAACATCATTTCTGTTATTGGTTTTAACAAACATTGTTGAGGTGTGTCTGAATGATGAATTAACAATTACATTCTTAGTACTGCAGGTCTCATCAGAAACAGACAGAGCTGAAGATAAGAGTCAAGGTCAGATGGACTGCTCAGAGCAGTGTCAGGATGTCTGGGAAAGTCCCAAAGTTTAAACAAAAGAAAAATAGGTGGAGGCTGGCGTCATTGTGTGTGATAAGAAACATGGATAGCTTTGATATTGAAGTTGATTAGATGTTCCATGTGAGCACCTTGCCATTACTCAGATCAGACTACAATAAACCTCGTCATCCAGTCTGAAGTATTTGGCTTTTTCTTAGTTAGTTTAAGACTGAGCTAGTCGGGTTAATGTGGTGATTTGGAGTCTGATAGATTAGCTTCAGGAAAGTCTCACTTTGAACTGAATTATTATTATTACTACTATATACCACACAGTGTATAGCAGAAAGCATACATGTTAACCTTCCCAAATTGGCAGACAAGTATAAGTAGATGAGGAATATCTTTTGAGCTAAACTGGGTAACAAAAACAACACAACATGTAATGTTGAACATGGAAACCACCTGAGTGGCTTAAAATGTAATTCAGTTTATTAAACACTTTGGCCAAAAGTATGCAGACACCCCATGTGTACCTGCAAACAATTCCAGGTTAACTGTCTACCTCCACTTGTTCGGGACGGTTTTTCGGCTAGATGTTGGTGCGTGGCTGTTGGGATTTGTGATCATTCAGTTACAAGAGCATTAGTGATATCAGGCACTATTTAAGTTCAGTCCCATGGTGTTCACTGGGATGGAGCATACAGCAAACGATGACTACAATAATGTGCTTCCAGTTACTTTCGGGTAAAACCACCTATTAGTGTGACGATGTGTCTACAAACATTTGGCCATGTAGTGCTGTACTTACCATAACATTTCACCTGGACATTTCTGCTGGAACAGAAAACTGACTTTCCTCAGTGCTTTATCACCAGATAATGATTTAGCTGTGTAGTATTGTGCTCCACCAGTTGGCACAGTCCTTATTCGGAGCCGTTATATACAGTGGAAAACATCATACAGAGTATTTTGTATGAACTACATGAAGAATCATGCTAATGTCTTATCCTCACTCTACAGGATGAAAAAATTCTTGCTAGATATCACCTGCTGTTGGTCAGCATTGCTCTGTTGGCGCTCTGCCTCATGATGTGTCTTTTGGGAACCCTTACCTGCTCCAGGTCAGGCCGTCACCTTTCAGATGATCCTCAAAAGGTAATGAGAATAAATGGACCAGCCTTAATACAGTGAGCAAAGTCCAAACATCCGTTTCTTCTTAATGCATTTCACTGTGTTTTTCACTCAATTATTCCTTTGGTATTCGATACAGCATAATAAAAATCCATGTGACTTCACAGGAAACTCTGCTGGGGTGATGAAGAGAACGGCATCAAGAGCAGTGCATATGGCTTACTGCTGATCAATCATTGTAAAAGTCTATTTATGTAAAACGTCGGTGAACAAAATACAGACTCCTTGTGTTTGCTGTGAAGCAGGTGTACTGTACATTAGAAAAAAATATTAAACTGGGTGTAATAGTTCTCTGATCAGTGTGCAAACTGAATGTTTAGGAAAGTGTTAAAATTAGGATTAAAAGCAATAGCATTGAACAACAGTTATTTATACAGTTATACACTCAAATTTTGCGGTGTGACGGGGACACATGCTTATTTTTGGTTATCTTGTATGCACTACGGTTCTTTCTAAAAAATAAAAATTGTAGATCCAAAGACATGAACGTACGACCATGCATTATTATTTTTTTCCGCTTTTGTTTTCTCGTGATCTTGCCATAACAAAAATCTGACTAAATCTCCTGCCTTGTGAACCGGACTGGTGTTACACTCAGGCTGGTGTCTTCCCCAACTATCTACATGTTCAGGGTTCAGACCTGATAGCCTCCTTCTCAAATGTCAGGCACTGAATGTGAAAGTTGTCGATCACCGGCAAACGTTGATATTTCAGCCCGAGTGATGGAAGGTAAGAAGAATTTTGTTCATCCAGGATGCTTGTGGGAAAGTTTTTTTGCTGCCTTCAGAAAAATACAAAAGCTAAAATGTTATGCTGAGTGCACAGAAAAATTAAGTTGTGAAAACAATATTAATATATAGCCTCTTAGGGCTTTCCTGGGAACAGCACGTGCCACGTTATAAACAGGTATAGTCACAGCACGTGCTACGACATTATACACAGGTATAAAGTCACAGCACGTGCCACAACGTTATACACAGATATAAAGTCACAGCACTTGCCACAACATATATATACACAGGTATAAAGGTCACAGCACGTGCCACAACATATATACACAGATACCACAGCACGTGCCACATCATACACAGGTACAGGCTATGGAGTCGCTGCATTAATTGCTCCAGCCTCCATAATTAACGTTGCCTAATTCTACTGGCCTTCCACAGCGAATCTAATGTTCATTCACAGAGGCGAAAAGTCAAGATAAATGTCTCCATCATAACCTTTATGTCCTTAGTAACAACAATAGTAAAACTTGTGCACGTGCAGCATGACATGATGAATCGCAAGAAACCGCTAACCGCCTAACCTTCAGCGCACGTCTCCTTCTTCCTAAAAATCGAAATCTACGCAATAACCACTTACCAAATATCTGAATGCCTAAAGCGTCCACCAAGCAGGCACGGATTATTTACCAGGAAAGGACAAACCTCGCCTTTTTTCTTCTTTTCCATGCCACACGCGACTCCGCCATGAAAACAGGTCGGTGTTCTTCTTGACTGACAGCCGTGTTAGCCAATGCAACGCACAGGAATGAACACGGCGTTTTGCGATTGGCTGATTTTCGGTGAAGGGGCGTGCCTTCGATTTTTCGCTCTCTCTTGTGTTTTTGCGCAGGACAACGACCGAAGCTCGTGGGGTAAATTTTCGCGGCCTTCTCGGAGTCTTATGCACCGGGGATAAGGAATAAACACGATCAACTTCTGACAGCCGAAAAAAGCCTGGATAGAAACAACAAACGGCAATCCCTGGAAGGTTAAATGGTTTGCAATATCTCATGGACGCTTATGAAAATATAACTGCACTACTGGCATTTTAATACTAGTTAGCGCCTGTTAGCGAGCTAGCAGCTGAGGATATGGCATTACTACTAGGTGTAGCAATGGCAGATCATAACCTGACCACCGCTCAATGATGATAGATATTCAGTCTTGTCCGAGAAGGAATGACTCGAGATCCGGAGTGCATAGCATACATCCTTTTAGAGTATTGATGGTAATGTGTGAGTCTTGAGATATGCTTTAGAATAACTTTAGTGATTTAAAGTGTATTGAGTGGGCCCTGCTGCATGCAGTAGCCTGTGTTGCGGCCAGAAGGTGTGTGCAGGAGTGCCATGTAGCTCTTAACGTGTGGGACATGGCCACTATGCATCTCTCTCTCTCTCTTTCTCTTACACACACACACACACACACACACACACTTCATTCATCCTGATAATGATGGAAGGTCAGACAGCATGCTCATACTGTATCTCACTGGTGCCAAGCTATGGGGAAAAAAACAGATGATGGAGCTCATTGTTAACTCTAGCATTTGGTCACAGGTGGAAATATTCAGATAGACCTCTTTTAAATAGGGACGTGGTCACGGTTTCATGTTTCGGCTCATGACATGTGGTTGTCAACTACCCCGAGACAGTGTGACCGTGTGAAGCCTGTCATCAGTGTATTCACCAGAGTGAAAGATGATGTGGACAGTCTTTTGTCCAGAGGTGCAGCTTATATTTAACCAAAAACAGAAGTGGTTCGATTCTGTATTTGTTTCTGCATTTCGTTTGCTTCTCCCTTTGCGAAATAGATCGAATTATCTATCTATCTATCTATCTGTCTGTCTGTCTGTCTGTCTGTCTGTCTATCCATCCATCCATCCATCCATCCATCCATCCATCCAAATATGTGTGTGTGTGTGTGCCATAGTTGTTCTTAAAAAAAAGCTTTACTGTCTTTCCTAGGTGCTGCAGAAGTGCTGCAGAGGCACATCACTTCAAAAGTATGTAAAGAAAAGGAGTGATCAAGTGTGTTTTCCTCTGATTTCTGCTCAAGACAATGGCATACTCAAATTACAGCAGCTTAAACCGTGCTCAGCTCACCTTTGAGTACCTGCACACGAATTCGTAAGTATCAGCGCGAGTTTTTGCAAGTGTGAGAAATTGTCTGCATGGTTCCAGCGGGTGGGGGGGTTGTTGACGACTTAAGGGTTTTAATTACAAGGAATGAATCAGGAACTCCTTTTGGGCG
This sequence comes from Hemibagrus wyckioides, assembly GCF_019097595.1. Classification (NCBI taxonomy): domain Eukaryota; kingdom Metazoa; phylum Chordata; class Actinopteri; order Siluriformes; family Bagridae; genus Hemibagrus; species Hemibagrus wyckioides. The sequence continues at coordinate 4,518,460 of NC_080723.1, read as the reverse complement.
TGTAATGCATGTACGGTTGCTGTTGTTGTAGAATGTATGATTCAGGATGAAAAAACATTTACACCAATCAGGCATAACATTATGAGCTGGATGTATATAGGTTGGATATATTAGGCAGGAAGTGAACATTTTGTCCTCAAAGTTGATGTGTCAGAGACAGGAAAAATGGGCAAGCGTAAGGATTTGAGCAAGTTTGACGAAGGGACAAATGGTGATGGCGGATAGACCATTGGATCAGAGCATCTCCAAAACTGCAGCTCTTGTGGGGTGTTCCCGGTCTGCAGTGGTCAGTATCTATCAAATGTGGTCCAAGAAAGGATCAGCGGTGAACCAGCGACAGGGTCATGGGTGGCCAAGGCTCAAGGATGCACGTGGGGAGCGAAGGCTGGTCCAACAGACGAGCTACTGTTGCTCAAATTGCTGAAGAAGTTAATGCTGGTTCTGATAGAAAGGTGTCAGGATACACAGTGCATGACGGGTCAGGGCTGTTTTGGCAGCAAAAGGAGGGCCAAGACAATATTAGGCAGGTGGTCATAATGCTACGCCTGATCTGTGTTTAAGAGAAATGGGTTGTTTATCATTTGAGGTGATTTATTGAAGCTGAAAACAATTCTATTTTTTTTTTTTTTTTTGGTCACTAGGAAATTTTGTTAATGACATACTCAGTTAAGATAAATAGAAAAATGAACTTGTTTGATTTTTGGATCTTGCACAATATTGTGCTGTAACATTTTTATATTATTATAACATTGAATAAATCACTCCATTGATTAATAACAGAGCAGGTACAGGGGTTGGACAATGAAACTGAAACACTGGCCAATTTAGTGTTGGAGGTTTCATGGCTACATTTGACCAGCCTGGTGGCCAATCTTCATTGATTGCACATTCCACCAGTAAGAGTAGAGTGTGAAGGTTTAATTAGCAGAGTAATAGCACAGTTTTGCTTAAAATATTGCAATGCACACAACATTATGGGAGACATATCAGAGTTCAAAAGAGGACAAATTGTTGGTGCACGTCTCGCTGGCGAATCTGTGACTAAGACAGCAAGTCTTTGTGATGTATCAAGAGCCACGGTATCCAGGGTAATGTCAGCATACCACCAAGAAGGACGAACCACATCCAACAGGAGTAACTGTGGACGCAAGAGGAAGCTGTCTGAAAGGGATGTCTGGGTGCTAACCCAGATTGTATCCAAAAAACATAAAACCACAGCTGCCCAACTCACTGCAGAATTAAATGTGCAGCTCAACTCTCCTGTTTCCACCAAAACTGTCCATCGGGAGCTCCACAGGGTCAATGTACATGGCCGGGCTGCTATAGCCAAACCTTTGGTCACTCGTGCCAATGCCAAAGTTCGGTTTCAATGGTGCCAGCAGCGAAAATCTTGGGCTGTGGACAATGTGAAACATGTATTGTTCTCTGATGAGTCCACCTTCACTGTCTTTTCCACATCCGGGAGAGTTACGGTGTGGAGAAGCCCCAAAGAAGCGTACCACCCAGACTGTTGCATGTCCAGAGTGAAGCATGGGGGTGGATCAGTGATGGTTTGGGCTGCAATATCATGGCATTCCCTAGGCCCAATACTTGTGCTAGATGGGCGCGTCACTGCCAAGGACTACCGAACCATTCTGGAGGACCATGTGCACCCAATGGTTCAAACATTGTATCCTGAAGGCGGTGCCGTGTATCAGGATGATAATGCACCAATACACACAGCAAGACTGGTGACAGAGTGGTTTGATGAACATGAAAGTGAAGTTGAACATCTCCTATGGCCTGCACAGTCACCAGATCTGAATATTATTGAGCCACTTTGGGGTGTTTTGGAGGAGCGAATCAGGAAACGTTTTCCTCCACCAGCATCACGTAGTGACCTGGCCACTATTCTGCAAGAAGAATGGCTCAAAATCCCTCTGGCCGCTGTGCAGGACTTGTACCTGTCATTCCCAAGACGAATTGATGCTGTATTGGCCGCAAAAGGAGGCCCTACACCATACTAATGAATTATTGTGGTCTAAAACCAGGCGTTTCAGTTTCATTGTCCAACCCCTGAACATATGTCACATCCTAGTGGTGTAACAGAAAAGCATTTACTGGGAGACTGTGAATCCTGATAATGCCACACCTACCTATGGCCAAGAGCGCAAAACTGATCATGCCTTCTGGGTGGGAGGGGTGGCTTTACTTTGACATTAGCCAGTCATGGGTATTTGTGAAGAGGACAGTTAACACTTTCTGTGTTGAAGGATTTTGGAGGCAGCGTGTACTAGCCCTCATGATGCCCATTTGGTACCTATTGTTTAAAAGGTTGAGAGCTGGCTGTTGGAAATTTGCAAATGAGCAAACTGATATTGGGATGTTGTTATCAAACTTGGAATGACTGCTAGATTGGTGCAACAACGAGGAGGACTCTTTTTTCCATTTATTACTGATCATCAAATGCTTAACCACGTTAAATATAAACGTAGGTCATCAATTTCACAGTCACTCATTTAATGACTTGGAACATTTTATTTACCAACAAGAGAAACAATATCAAGAGAAAACTCTCCTCCATCAGAGCTAATTGTGGCATTTTAGATTTAGAAAAATTAAAGAAGGTTTTGGTTTTTATTACTTTGGTAAGCCTCCTTGTGGTCCAGCGGCAGGATCTCGTGCTCTTGTTGCCGCGACCCGGGTTCGAATACCAGGCAGGGAGCAAACCCAGCCACTGAAGCGTTACCCGAATGATCCGCTGTGGCGACCCCAAACAGGAAGGAGCCGAAAGAACAACAACTACTTTGGTTATTATTAGTTTGGTATTAATACACATCTTATTACACTGTTATTATTATTACTATTATACTGTGAAGCCTAATACATTTGCACTTTTATTAATATATACACTGTGTGCACAATTATTAGGCAAATCATCATTTTTATGCATATTTTCCAAGTCCAAGCTGTATAAACATGAACGCTTATTGCATTTAAGCATATCAGGTGAAGTGTATTTGTGTAATGAGGGAGGGTGTGGCCTAAGGAGATCAACACCCTATATCAAGGTGTGCATAATTATTAGGCAGCATTTTTCCTCAGGCTTTTTTGGCCCATAAAAAGACATATAACTGACTCTGAAAAGTCAAAAATTGTAAAAAAAAAAAAAAAAAAAAGTCTTTGATATTTGGGCGTGATCACAGAACCATCAAACGTTTTGTTGCAAATAGTCAACAGGGTCAAAAGAAATGTGATGAGAAAAAAAGATGCAAATGAACTACCAAAGATTCAAGAAGAAACAAACGTGAAGCTACTGGAAACCCATTATCCTCCAGTGCTGTCATATTCCTGAACTGCAACCTACCTGGAGTCCCCAGAAGTACACAGTGTTCTGTGCTCAGAGACAGGGCCAAGGTAAGGAAGGCTGAAACCTGACCAAAACAACACACACAAGCTGAAACGTCAAGACTGAGCCAAGAAATATCTAAAGATTTTACAAAGGTTCTTTGGACTGATGAGATGAGAGTGACTCTTGATTGATGGGCACGTGGCTGGATCAGTGATGGGCGCAGAGCTCCACTTTGACTCAAGGAGCAAGGTGGACAGGTATTATTGAAGATGAGCTAGTTGGACCTTTTCTGGTTGAAGATGGACTCAAAATCAACTTCTAAACATACTTGCAGTTTTTAAAAGATAGTGGTACAGGAAAAAGTCTGCATCTTTCAAGAAGACCATGATATTTATGCAGGACAATGCTCCTTCACATGCATCAAAGTGCTCCACTGTGTGGCTAGCCAGTAAAGGCCTTAAAGATGAAACAAATAATGACATGACCCCCTTCCTCACCTGACCTAAACCCTATTGAGAACTTGTGGGCTCTTCTTAAACGGAAGATTTACAGTGAAGGAAAACACTACACCTCTCTGACCAGTGTCTGGGAAGCTGTGGTTGATACTGCAACAAAAAGTTGATCTTCAACAGATCAAGAAACTGACAGACTCTGTAAATGGAAGGCATTGAAAAGAAGAGTGGCCATATTGGTCACTGATTTCTTTTCTTTTTTTTTAAATGTCAGAAATGTTTATTTGTAAATTTTGAGCTGTTAACCTTAACTGATGAAAATAAGTGAGATGATAAGTTTGTCGTTTTACACTTGGTTGCATAATAATTCTGCACACTAATAGTTGCCTAATAATTAGGCACACGTAGAAGATTCTCCTAAGAAGGCCAAAACCTCACTTTTACTTCCTTAAATATTCAGGGTTTTTTTTTTTAACATTTTGGATTAAGCAAGACCACTGTAGTTGTTCAATAATGAAATTAATCCTCATAAATACAACCTGCCTAATAATTGTGTACACAGTGTATATGTAGAAAAAAAGCAGTATTATAGCTGTGCAGATCAATGTCAGTTAAGTTCATCGGTTTGGTTCACCATTGTGTTTTGTAACTGGTTTTTGGTTTTCTGAATGACCAGGAAGTGCTTCAGTTTAAATGAATAACCTGTTTTATCAGCATGCGTTTAGCCAAAAAGTGTGTTTTAGTTCAGAATGTTTCTGAGAAGGTTTTTTGTTTTTCCCCCATGTACTTGCTTTCTATGAACAGGCTACATCACACAATAAAGCATTGCTTTTGTTTTACATAAATATGATTACAGTGTGGAGTTCTGTAGGTCTTGTTCAGAAAAAATGTCTCTAACTCTCTGGTTCGTTAGGGGGAACAGTTCTGTTGTTTGTGTTCCTACCAAGTGGAAGGCCCAGGTTCGATTCCCAGCGAGTGCCCAAACCCCAGCCACTGGATGCTGTGCCGGTCCCAAGCCCAGATAAAATGGGAGGGTTGCATCAGGAAGGGCATCCGGCATAAAATCTGTGCCAAGTTGTTGTGCTGACCGGTTGGTCCACTGTGGCGACCCCTCACACACGTAGGAAGCAGCTGAAAGATCAACAACAACAACATAATCTTTGTAGACAAGATTGACTTGCTAAACAAAAAATGTATAGATATTGAAGCAGTCATTTTTGTGTGTGTCTGGGTTTTCCCCCTCTATAAGGAGTTTATATGAACGATATTCCATTGCTCATCTGTATCCCTATTCATCCACATGCAAACTGCTATTAATATAAATTGACTGATCTTGTGAATTTTGTCAAGCACCAGGGGTGCATGATGTCGTTGTCCACTTGATGTTAATATTTCTACTGATAGTAGTATTGTCTTTTGATTTTTTTTTTTTATGTTGTATTTAACCAACAGGACAACACACGAGTTTCTTTTCGGAGCTCTGGCTGAGCTTGTAGATAATTCCAGGTATCCCTTCCCTTTCTTATTCAAAGGTAATAAACATTGAAAATGGCTTAAATATAGAAATCTTATTATTGTGTTTCATCTACAGAGATGCAAATGCCACAAGGATTGACATATATACAGGTACTGAAACATTCAAAAGCACATAGAGAAGGGTATTCATAATCAAGCTTAATTTCACATGATATTTAATGAATTGCTTTTATATCAATTGTCTTGGAAATTCAGAGAAAAGACCAGACCTTCGAGGCGGCTTCATGCTTTGTTTCCTGGATGATGGGACTGGAATGGACCCGAGTGAGTACATTTTATTTTATACTTTGATGTAATGCTTTCAAAAGCATTACATCAGCGTCACCTCTCAGTAGACACATTGTAGTTGTTGAATCCTAAGGAAGAATGCCAATCTTATTTGCATAGGTGAGGCAACGCATGTTATTCAGTTTGGCAAATCCAGCAAGAGGTTTCCTGAGTCCACACATATTGGCCAGTATGGAAATGGCCTTAAGTCGTAAGTGCCTTGGATATGCTTGGATATGAGCTTCCATAAGTTCTCATGAAAGAAAAGACTTGTAGTTATGTATTTTACAAAATCCTCTCCCCCATGATTTTTTTTTATTGTTTTTTAGTGGGTCAATGCGTATTGGCAAAGACTTCATCCTGTTCACGAAGAAAGATGACAAATTAACATGTTTATTTTTGTCCCGAACATTTCATGAAGAGGAGGGGCTGGATGAGGTAAGAAGTGATCTTCTTGATCTTATCTCATAGAACATAAGAAATGCTCAGAGTCATATATATATATATATATATATATATATATATATATATATATATATATATATATATATATATATATATATATATATATATATATATATACATACACACACACACACACTATATATGTGTGTGTGTGTGTATATATATATATATATATATATATATATATATATATATATATATATATATATATATATATATATATATATATACTGCTGAAAAACACTTTTTAATCAGAGTAGAGCATCAAGTCTGTAAAACTCCTGGGATATTGATCAGGTCACTTAAGTAGCAGAGGGGATTGTTTATCAGTTTCAGCTGCTTTGGTGTTAATGACTTTAACAACAGGTGCACTATATGGGCAATAATGAGACAATCCCTAAAACAGGAATGTCTGACTGTTTTTCAGTAGTTTTGGCTAGGGTCAGTGTCACTACTGGTAGCATAAGGCGATACCTGGACCCTACAGGGGTTGCACAGACAGTCCAAATCCTCCGGGATGGCACACCAACTTGTGCCATTGCCAGAAGGTTAGCTGTGTCTCCCAGCACAGTGTCAAGAGCATGGAGGAACAACCCTGATCCAATGACTGAAAATCATGCAGAGTGAACTTGGCGTTAGTGGATAGGATATATATTAGGCAGCAAGTGAACATTTTGTCCTCAAAGTTGATGTGTTAGAAGCAGGAAAAATGGGCAAGCATAAGGATTTGAGCGAGTTTGATGATGAAGGGCCAAATTGTGATGGCTAGACCACTGGATCAGAGCATCTCCAAAACTGCAGCTCTTGTGGGGTGTTCCCGGTCTGCAGTGGTCAGTATCTGTCAAAAGTAGTCCAAGAAGGGAACAGCGGTGAATTGGCGACCAAGGGTCAAGGCTACTTGATGCACGTGGAGAGCGAAGGCTGAAGAGGTTAATGCTGGTTCTGATAGAAAAGTGTCAGAATACACAGTGCATGATGGGTCAGGGCTGTTTTGGCTAGATATATACATATATAGATAGATATATTTGTTCTTAAAAATAAACACACCTTCTTGGATAGCATGATAACATTTTGTGCCCTCTCACATTCACATGCTTGTAGGTTATTGTTCCATTGCCCAGTTGGGATCTGAAGACCCAGCAGCCTCTTACTCAAGACCCAGAGAAATATGCGATTGAGACAGAGCTCATTTTCAAATACTCGCCTTTCAAGAGTGAAGAGCAGCTCTTTCAGCAGTTCAAAAAAATCGAGGGAGCCAGTGGTATGATTTCTAAATTCACAAAGTTCTCAAGTTGTTTGACTCTGAATATGTGTGAGTCTGTTTAAACCTTGTGTGTGCATTTTTAGGGACACTGGTCGTAGTTTATAATCTGAAACTTATGGACAACAGAGAGCCTGAGTTGGATGTGCAGACAGATCATCAAGATATCCTGATGGCAGGGACACCTCTAGAGGGAGTGTGAGTACTTCAGGCACCATCCATCCAAATCTATGTTGTCTTATTTAATTTCTTCTTCTCAAGTCATTTTGCTTCATAAGTAAATGTTTGTTTTTGGAACAGGAAGCCTGAAAGGCGGTCGTTTCGTGCCTATGCAGCCGTTCTTTACATCGATCCTAGGATGAGAATCTTTATTCAGGGACACAAAGTCAGGACCAAGAGGCTCTCTTGCTGCTTATATAATCCTAGGTATACACACATGCACACACAGCATTTGTACATGGTTATGCTTTTTTTTGTAATTTAACAAAAAAATATTTTGTGTAAGAGGCTGCAAATGCTTGTAATAGTTCATCTCTGGTTTTATTTAACACTCATGACATCCAAAAAAAAATAGATGAGCAAAAAGTAAATTAGAGATGCGTATTTTTCCATATTCTTTTTGTCTTTATGATGGCAACATGGAGTTAGAACAGTATTTGTGTCAAATATCTTTACAGAGCTACACTATATTGCCAAAAGTTTTGGGACACTCCTCCAAATCATTGAATTCAGGTTTGAAATCATGACTACTAAATATTACATGGTCAACTCTTAGTGGTGTTAAAACAAAGTGGAAGCAACTGGAAACAACAGCAACTCATCCACGATGTGGTAGACAACGGAAATTCACAGGGCAGGGTCAACGCATGCTGAGGAGCACAGTTCACAGAAGTCACCAACTTTCTGCAGAGTCAGTAGCTATAGACCTCCAAACTTTGAGTGGCCTTCAGATGAGCTCAAGAACAGAGCGTTGAGAGCTTCATGGAATGGGTTTTCATGACCGATCAGCTGCATCCGAGCCTTATATCACCTAGTGCAATGCAAAGCATCGGATGCAGTGATGTAAAGCATGCCACCACCGGACTCTAGAGCAGAGGAGACGTATTCTCTGGAGTGACCGATCACGCTTCTCTGTCTGGCAATCTGATCGACGAGTCTGGGTTTGGTGGTTCTCAGGAGAATGGTACTTGCCTGACTGCATTGTGCCAAGTGTAAAGTTTATTGGAGGGGGGATTATGGTGTGGGGTTGTTTTTCAGAGGTTGGCCTTTGCCGCATAGTTCCAGTGAAAGGAACTCTTAATGCTTCAGCATACCAAGACATTTGGATTTCATGCTCCCAACTTTATGGGAACAGTTTGGGGATGATCCAACGTCCCCTTCCTGTTCCAACATGACTGCACACCAGTGCACAAAGCAAGGTCCATAAAGACATGGACAAGAGAGTTTGGTGTGGAGGAACTTGGCTGGCCTCAACTTGATTGAATATCTAGGCCTTCTCATCCAACATCAGTGCCTGACTTCACAAATGGTCAAAAAAACCCAGAAAAACCTTAACCCTTGTGGAAAGCCTACCCAGAAGAGTTGAAGCTGTTATAGCTGCAAAGAGCAGGCAAACTCCATATTAAGAATGGGATGTCATTAAATTTCATGTGCATGAATAGGCAGACATCTGAAAACTTTTGGCAATATAGTGTACCCTTCAATGAGTTAAGTAAGTTGATGCATCACATTGTGATAGTAACATGTTTTAAGGCACTTTGCGTTCCTGTGTTCACATCAGGTATAGGATGTTTCTGTTAACATGTTCACAGGAAATTGGGTTAGAAAAAATATAGATCAAATTTGATCTGGTACCAGTGCAATGTTTATGGTATTATTAGATGTTCACTTTTGGATGAGTTCATCTTTAAGCAAAGTTATTCTTAGATAGTGTTTGCTTTTTTGCAGGATGTATAAATACACATCAACACGCTTTAAAACACGTGCAGAGCAAGAAGTAAAAAAAGCTGATCACCTTGCGAAACTTGGTGAGTACATTAAAACACACATGTGCTTTACAGTGGGTACTAGTGATGAGTCCAAAGCTGGCCATTAAAAAAAAATACTGATTGGTGTTTGGATTCGTGAACTGGGTGATCTTCATAGTCCTGTCTGCTTTTTTTACTCTAAAGCGGAGGAGAAGGCCAGAGAAGCAGAGAGTAAAGCTCGCGCTCTGGAATTGAAACTGGGAAGTGATTTATCTAAAGAGGCCAGGGTGAGAACTCACAACTATCTGTTACTCATTACCCATGTCATAAACACTATATGACCAAAGTCACATGACCACACACACATCCAAATGTGAGTACTATGGGCATTAACATGGAGTTGGTCTTCCTGTTATAATAATCTCCACTCTTCTGTAAAGACTTTCCACTAGATTTTGGTGCCTTGATGTGAGAATTTGTGTTCAAAAGCATTATTAAGGTCAGGTACTGATGTTTTGGGATCCAGTCAGTGTTCCAGTTCATCTCAAAGGTGTTCATTAGGGTTAAGGTCAGGGCTCTGTGCAGAACGCTTGAATTCTGCCCCTCCAACTTTGCCAAATCATGTCTTCATGGGCATTGCCTTGTGCATCGTCATGCTTGAACAGCTTCAAGCCTCTTAGCTGTAGTGAAATGAATATACACTTGTGGGCCCGTAACTTTATGGCAACAGTTTGAGGATGAACCACATTTGTGTGTGATGTCAGGTGTCCACAGGTTTTTGGCCATATAGTGTATATCAGGTCTCTTTATTACTAATAGTAGTCATGGTCATTTATTTTATGTTTTCGTAATTAGTGTCTATAGGTGTATGTATACAGGTTGTTCTATTAAATTGTTGCTGTCTGTCTCAATTGTTTTCAGACTGCATTGAGAAAAGCACAAGATTCAGCTGTGGCACTGCGTGCAGAAGCTAATCGGAAACAAGCCATTCATGCTTCTAAACAGAAGTACTGCCTATTAACACACACACACACACACACACAGATTTACATAAACACTGACACAAAAATCTGCCCATATGAGGCAGCCAAAGACATTCGGACACGGTTCCCAGTAGTTCAGAGACGTGTCAAAGTTTATCACATCAGCATTCATTTCTAAAATGTTTAAACAAGACCTGAGCCACATGTCACGTCACTTGTTATAGCAGTCCTCTCCTCAGTTACATGCATTACCACTTCCTTACATTGTGAACTGCTAGGGTTGTTTCCCTTGGAGTTCATGGAAGTGATGTGCAAGAGTCATCAGAAGGGATTCTTGCTTCTTATAAATAGTGCTGATACCAAGAGTTATAATTGCTGTTACTGCCACCTATGGAAGGTGAGAATCAGACACGTTGCAGAGCCACATGAGCTGCATTGAAGCCACATTGTGTGAGCAAAATGTTGCTGCCTCATAAATGAAAGAAGGCACCTAACCTGCGTTCAAGTGCGCTAGAACAATCAGTTCCATCAAACGTGGGCTAACTACAGCGTCCCTTTATCATGCTTTCTCCCGATGTACTTGTTAGCATTATCTCATAAAAATCAAGAGCAACTGTGCCCTGTGTTCAAGACACAGCCTCCATTTGCCAACGTCAGAAAGAGGACAAGCATGATGCATTAGGGCCTTTTTTAAAGGTTCCCCACATTCGGTCACATTCACAAGGTTCTGACAACAAAGTGATGTAGGAAAGAAGCAAACAGGAAATTAACCCTCTGATTGCTGATCTTCATGTGGCAGGGCACTGAAGGAGCCCAAAGAGTTGAATTTCATCTTCGGTGTGAACATTGAAAGGCGAGACCAAGACGGCATGTTTATCTATAACTGTAGTCGACTCATTAAGATGTACGAGAAGACCGGGCCACAGCTGGATGGAGGAATGTGAGTATATTCTGTGGACATGTAGCACATATAACGTTTCAAATGCACCTGTCATGTGCGTTAGTAATAATTCAAAATCATTACACTTGTCTTTCAATCTTGACCACATTTCATCAATAATTCAAGGTGCTTCTTCTCAGTTTAGAACATTTAGTTGTTAGTTTTTAGACTTCAGTGACCTAGAAGCTTCAAATTCTTCATATACAGTGGAGATCAAAATTTGAGAACAATTTAGGAACAATTTTAGGAATAATGTAATCTTCATTGCTCAACATTTGAAAGAATTTTTGTTGTGGGTGTACCATGTTAACAGAACAGCGTTTTACAACATAACCAAGGCACTTCACCAAAAAAATAAATAAAATTTCATTGCTAAAGTGATCTTTGGACATGTTCTCCTCTGTCCACACAAAATGCACCTCAGCAAAGGTTAGTCTAGACTTTTGATTCTTTCTGCTAATGAGAGGTTTGGTCACTGCATAGTGGGCTTTCAGTCCAGATTCTCTTCAACGTTGAGACACCGTATGATGAGACAGATCCTTACTCTGTAAGGATCCCAGCTGCGGTGTTAAATCGATTGCCCATTGAGATTCTCTCTCTTGCATTTATCTTTCATGGACGACCAGCCTTCTTGGTGGACTTGAATGAGTTTGTGATGTTGTAAAGATGCAATATTCTAAAAATCACAGATTTGGAATGACCAACTTATCTTGCTATGGCTGAAAGGGTCAACCCTTTGGCCTTCATTTTTCAGTTGCTTTAGAAAGGCTGTTCTTGCAAAATCAATGAAAACTGAACAATCTGGTTGAAAAACTGCTCCTGTTTAGATCGTTTAAAATAGGACTTGAAATTTAGGAAATTGTAGGTTGTTGTCTAATTTTGATCTCCACTGTACATCTTGAAAGCCTTGTATGCTTAAGTTGAGTTACTGATATGTAAATGTCTGGTGTTGGTTGTAGTAGGATATTGATTGCTTCGAGATGTTTGTGCATATTTCAGGGCATGTGGAGGAGTAGTAGGGGTGGTAGATGTTCCCTACCTTGTCTTAGAACCAACGCATAACAAGCAAGATTTTGCAGATGCAAAGGAGTACAGACATTTACTCAGAGCTATGGGAGAATATCTTGCCCAATACTGGAAGGACATTGGTATAGGTGAGCATGTGAGGTCTTATCAAATTTACGTTCTTTATTTCCCCTTATGAATTGCTAAATTTTTATAACTTCATTTATCGAACAGCTCAGAAAGGCATAGTGAAGTTCTGGGATGAGTTCGGCTACCTATCGGCCAACTGGAATGCTTCACCTTCGAACGATCTCAGGTTCCGCCGGCGCAGAGCCATGGAGATTCCTGTGACGATACAGTGTGGTACGACCACACCCTCTGATAATGGCCTGATAATGCAGTTCGTTATGTAGACCGCTTTCATTAACATGCTGGCTCACTGTTTCTGTTCTCTCAGATAAATGTTTGAAGTGGCGTACATTGCCGTTTCAGATGGACGCTGTGGATAAGCGTTACCCAGATAGCTGGGTCTGTCTCATGAACCCTGATGGAACTCAAGATAGGTATAGAAAATAAAAACGATAAGAGGGTTTGACTGGTATTTTGTGAATTCCCTCTTCTTCTTTTTTTATTATTATTATTATATGTACACTCGCCACTCCTTGTCTTTCATCGCTTTCAGATAATCGTTTTCTACTCTTTCTCACACCATTTCTGACCCTCAGGTGTGACGCCCCTGAGCAGAAGCAAAATTTACCAGTTGGTATTTTGAAAAAAGACACCAAAACGTCAGAAGATAAGCAAAAAGAGCTCTCTGAAAAAATTCGGCAGCAACAGGAGAAATTGGAGGCTCTACAGGTACTGCTATCATATATAGTTTTTGCTCTAAATTGCTTTTCTGTCTGATTGTTGTCTGTGTGATGTGATGAAACTTATTACATTACCTTCCTTTACAGAAAACCACAACTGTTAAGTCAGCAGCAGATATAAAACAGCTCCCACTAGATGTCAGTGTGAAGAATGCTGAGGAGCGTGCACCTCAGGTACTGTTATTGAACAGTGTCCAAATTAAAGATGGCTGTAACAACTACGTTAACAATTATTACGGAAGCACCTCACAAGGATAATGTGACAAAAGAGTGTGTGCGTGCCTGTTGGCTTGTGTATATATATGAATGGGTGAAAGAAAGAGACAGGATTGTATGGTTTATATTTTCTATTAGACTGCCATTCGGTCATCACAGCGTGCAGCGGCTCGTCCTCGTTCACCTCCACTTCCCGCAGTGGTGAAAAATGCGGTCAGTCACTCGCCTGCATCTAAAACTCCACCTCAAAAATCGTCAGGACCTTCACGTCCAAGTAGAACTCCACCAGCTGCTACCCCTCCAGCCAAAGCCAAAACAGCCCCCACCCCGACCCCCAAATCGGCGAAAGCCACCACTAAATCCGCACCCACGCCTCCACCTTCGAAAGCATCGGCACGCAGGAGCATAACTCAGACACGCAATACAACAGTGAGTACGCACAAACATTACCGTTAGCAAGCAATCGATCGTAAGTCTGTATAAATGCGAGCCTTAAGTTTTAATAAGAAATTCAAATAATATATCTGTAAATGGTTCTAGCCCTCCTCGACAAAGACGACCAGGCAAGCATCGGCCAGCAAGAGAGGAAGTGCCAAGAAGGGTGGTAAAGTACAAAAAGACGACGAAGAAGAAGAAAGTGAAGAGGAAGAGGAGGATGAGCAAGAAGAAGAAGAGGAGGAGGAGGAGGAGGAAGAAGAAGAAGAAGAAGAAGAAGAAGAAGAGAGTGAAGAGGAAGAAGAGCCACAACCTAAGAAATCTAAAATGGCAGCACCTGCTCAGCCTCGTGGCAAGGGAACAGTAGAGAAGAAGGTGGTGCCAACCAAACAAGCTAATAACACAGAGGTATTTTAATCATGCCACAATGTTCTTCATTCCTCTTTGAAAATGCTCTACTGTATAAGCACAGTTATAGCATAACAATTAATCATAAGTCGTCTGTTGTAGCGAGTCAGCAATAGCACAGAAGAAGATTTAAAACAGGACGCACTGAAAAATGCACATAAAGGTACCAGAACCTTCTATTTAAATATAGAAAACAAACTTGGAAAATTTGAGTTTGGAAATGGCAGACTTGCATTAAGTATGTGTGTTTCACAGATAAAGGCTTACAGGTGGAGGCGAAGGTGAATGGAGAATGGTTCACTGGCCGCGTGACTGCAGTTGAAACAGGAAAAGAGAGCGTGCGCTGGAAAGTAAAGTTTGACTACGTCCCCATGAACACTCCACGAGATCGCTGGTACGGATTTACATGCATGACAAAATATTTTACAGTTTTGTGTAAATTCAGCTTTACTTCTAATTGCCAGTGCACACAGTGTTCATATTGAGGGTGGATTTTTTTTGTTGGAAGTGGGGAATTACCACAAGTTCTATCCTCCAAGCATAAGTATTCCCCTTTCCTGGATTTTACCTTAATTGGAATGTTTGCAATTTGTTTTCCACATGAAGGTGCAAAATATTGTTTTTTTTCCTGACAGAAGATTAATCAAAGAAAAAGCAGACATTTGTCGGTTGCATAAGTACTGCACACTACTAGGTACTGTCTTGTTATGACCTCTGCCCCAGTCCCAAGTTTTCTTTTTAGGAATTGCGTCTATTCGTTTCCATCCATCTTGCCCTCAACCCTGTGTAGTTTCTCAAACCCTGCTAACGATGCTGCCACTATCGTGCTTCACTGATGGGATGGTGCTCTCAGGATGATGTGATGGGATTCTGCCAAACATACTGCTTTGTGCCATGGCAAAAAAAATTGTCCCAGAGAAACTTTTGTTTGCTCTGTTTGAACTCTAATGGCGAGTTCACACTGCACGATTTTAGCCCTGAATTTGACTCGCCGGCAGGTTTTGCGAGATCACCGACAAATACCCGAAATCGGAGGCACATCGGTCACGCAGTGTGAATGATCACAGAAGTGATCTGAGAGAATTTGCCGATGCGTCACTGGTGCCCATGCCATGGACCAGCCGGCGATTCAAAACCCTGCCGTGTGAAATGAGTTCTGACTGAAAAATACATTGGCGATGACCTTCAGCCAATGAGAGAGTAAGATACAGGGCAGGAAGTTCGGGGAGGAGTTATAGACCGCAATATCACACAACTGGCATGGCTTATCACTTCTTGCGTGCGTTCGGTTGTGACAGGTTGTTGGTGATTCTTCTTATTGTGAAATCATGCAATGTGCCGCGATCCATCGTGCAGTGTGAACACAGCAGTGAACTGAATGCTCCCTCAGATAGTCATGCAGCGCGTGAACGACGGTTATCATGACCACTTTGAAAATCGTGCAGTGTGAAAACCTGTCGCGTGGAACACTCCATATGGCATTTCATATTGCTTGCCGACTTGTTGACAAATGCTCTCTTTACCTGGGCACTGACTTTTGGTGGACAAGACATACTCACAGGCATGGTCTGTTCTGCTTTTAATAATGATTGAATCAGTGTTCAGTACAATGTTCAGTGTGTGGTATACTTTTGCAACCCTAATTGATAGTTTTTCAGATACTTTCATGTTTTGATAGCTTTTTGTTCTTCATCATTCTCTTTACTTATATACACTCTTTATCATCTCAAGCCTTCCAGGAAAGGACACTTTACATTGAGATCATGTGACACCTTACATACACAGGTCACATGTGACTTCTGATGGCAACTGGTTTCGCCAGAAGTGTTTCACAGCAGTCTTTACATTCTATATGTGCAAGCAATGTATACGGTATATTTCCTGGGCTATTTTATAGGCCGGTTTCTGCTTTATGGATTTTGCACTACTAAAATGTTCCACGAAGGAATTCATCAGAAATTGGAAATATATCTGCCTACCATAGTGCTTGATCAAAAAAATGACACTTGAGGTTGTGATGCAGTATACAATTTCATCTTGAAAATTAAATGTTTTACTTTCTTTTGCTAAGGGTATTTAAAGGCAGCGAGGACGTCCGCCTTATGCGGCCTGCCTCACCAGAGTCACATAGTCCAGACACCAATCAGGGACCAGCACGGTCTGTGACTCCTCCCACTGCAGCAGAGCCTGATACGACCCAAAGTGGCCCAAGCAGAGAAACGACAGAAGGCCTCGTCACTATGATGAGGTGGGTGTGTGTAACTGGTAACATGCATTTATACACTTTATTAGGAACACCTGTACCACATGCGTCAATCGTGTGGCAGCAGTGCAACACATAAAATCACGCGGATACGAGCCAGCAGCGTTCACGTCAACTATCAAAATGGAGAACAAATGTGATCTCGGTGATTTTGACCGTGGTATGATTGTTGGTGCCAGAAAGGCTGGTTTGTGTATTTCTTTAAGTGCTCTTGGGATCTCTTGGGATTTTCACACACAGTTGTGTAGACTGAAATGCTTGATAATTAATGAGGTCAGTGGAAACCAGTCTGAGCTATCAGAAAGGCTGCACATTTGTGGTGAGAAGAAAAGCTTCTTAGAATGCACATGGTGGAGGTTACAACAGTGGAAGACCACTTTAGGTTTCATTTCCGTCAGCCTGCAGGGAGAAAAAACATAGCCTGGTCTAATTGGTCTGGTTCTTGCTGAGCCACACACATGGTAGGAGCTATATTTGTTGCCAACAGCATGAATCCATGGATCCATGCTGCCTTGTGTCAACAGTACAGGCTGGTGGAGGTAGTGTATTGGTATGGGGAGCATTTTCTTGGCACACTTTGAGCCTGTTAATACCAATCAATCATCTTTTGAATGCCAGAGCCTGTTTGAGTACTGTTGCTGATTATGTGCCACTTTCATGTACTCATCTTCTAATGGCTACTTCCAACACGATGACCAGAATCTCAGAGGAATCCTGTGAAATGCATGTCATGAATAATAATAGAAGGGACGCCCTGCCCAGTATTAGCACAGTGTTCCTAATAAAATGAGTATACATATTTGTTTTGAATTGACATTATTTTGTGTTAATTCTAGGACGTTGCTGCGGTACTTTTTCCCGCCTGATTTCCGAATCCCAAAAGATTCTGTCAACACTATGAGTGCTGAAGACCTTGTGGCTTTCCCCATTGTGAGTACATTCTCACTGTTGTGTGGCTTAATTTTTTTTTTTTTTTTGACTAATTTAATCAGCATTAACTGGAAGTCCGTTCAACTTCGAAGTTCTAAACATCTCTGCATTCTCATAGTGTCCTAGTCGATGCCTGTGTGCTAACGCAAGTTCAGCATTAACTAACGCAAGCTGTGCGTGTGTTTGCAGAAAGAGTATTTTCAGCAGTATGAGGCAGGGCTGCAGAAACTGTGTAACTCGTACCAGAGCCGTGCTGAATCTCGAGCTCGGGCCGTGGAGGAAAAGAGCAACGGAGCAGAGACTAAGCTCAGAGAGTCTGAAGAAAAACTACGCAAACTCAGAACAAATATTGTTGCACTGCTGCAGAAAGTCCAGGAGGTCTGACACACTCTTTCTCTCTCACACACACAAACACACACAATTAAAATTAAGTTTTATAAGTGAGAATCATACAGTATATTGTCAAAGGTTTTGGGACACCCCTCCTAACGATTAAATTCAGGGGTTGGGCTCGGCCCCTTAGTTCCAGTGAAAGGAATTCTTAATGCTTCTGCATACCAAGACATTTTGGATAATTTCATGCTTTGTGGGAACAGTTTGGAGATGACCCCTTCCTGTTCCAACATGACTGCACACCAGTGCACAAAGCAAGGTCCATAAAGACATGTATAAGAGAGTTTGGTGTGGAGGTACATGACTGGCCTGTACAGAGTCCTGACCACAACCTGATAGAATACCTTTGGAATAAATTAGAGCAAAGACTGCAAGCCATTCCTAATCTGGGACGTCTGCCTTTACATGCACATGAATGTAATATGGAGTTGACCCGCCCTTCACAGCTATAACAGCTTCAACTCTTCTGGGAAGGCTTTAGGAGTGTGTTTTTCCACGAGAAGTGCATTCACTGGCACTGATGTTGGATGAGAAGACCTGGCTTGCAGTCTTCGCTCTAATTCATCCCAAAGATGTTGGAACAGGAAGGGGTCATCCCCAAAGCATGAAACTATCCAAAATGTCTTGATATGCAGAAGCATTAAGAGTTCCTTTCACTGGAACTAAGGGGCCGAGCCCAACCCATGAAAAACAACACCTTAATTCAATGATTTGAAAGGGTGTCCCAATACTTTTGGGAATATAGTGTAAGCCTGGACCTGTTAATAGGTCTGTGGACATTTTGTTTAATCATGTGTGTTCCTATATATAACATGTCTGAACAAATATGGATGTTTTTTTTTCCTAGGATATTGAGATCAGCAGCGATGATGAGCTGGATGCCTACATAGAGGATCTGGTCACTAAGGGAGAGTGAAACACTTCAGCGCTTATATGTTTCTCCCTGTTTCTTTGTTTGTATGTCCTCTCAAAACCTGATCTCTTTGTTCATCCGTATTTTCATTTTATTTCAGATCTTCTGTTGACTGATGAAGTCACAGCATTTCCGTTATGTCTCCCACGTCCAGTCTGAAGTTAAAGATGTGCAGGCAGTATTTTTCCCAAAAATATGACACAGTTCCTTCGCGCTGTCGCATCCCCTAGCTCAGGGGTGTCCAATCTTATCCACAAAGGGCCGGCGTGGGTGCAGGTTTTCATTCCAACCGAGCAGAAGCCACACTTGAGCCTATTGAAAGCCAAGATCAGTTGGTTAAACAGGTGGAATCAGGTGTGGCTCCTGATAGATTAGAATGAAAACCTGCACCCACACTGGCCCTTTGTGGATAAGATTGGACATCCCTGCTCTAGCTGATTAAATTACGATGCATATATTATGAGCTTTGACCAAAGGAGCTTATATGCTTTGCATCATTTACTTTACACAGACATTAGATTCTCTGTTTGTCTCTTTATTTTAATACATATCTGAGTATTTCATTCCCAGCTCCAAAAGAAAAACCAGTGTATCAGTATGACCTTGAAGCGTTAAAGAGAAAGGGGAAAAAAAATATTGTTATGAAGACGTCACTTTGGATACTTAATGGCTGTAACTTTAATGTTCGATCCCTGCTCGCTTTTTTGGTTCCCGTAGGTTTCCTGTGTTTTGCAAGTATTAGCGTGAGGTCCAAGGCTGATTTATTATTATTTTTTTCGTTCTGAGTAAGTGCAGAATGAGTTATCCCACGGTTCACAGCATTTAGTCACGTCTTTATATATAAGTATATTTTTTAAACACTTTTAAGAAAATGTTCCAATGTTACAATAAAACTTACGATGTTTATGAAGTGTTCTGTTGTTTCTCTTCGGATGTATCAGGCGTAACATTATGACCACCTGCCTAATATTGTGTCTGTCTGTCCCTTTTTGCTGCCAAAACAGCCCTGAACCATCGAGGCATGGACTCTACTAGATCCCTGAAGGTGTGCTGTGGGATCTGACACCAAGATGTTAGCAGCAGATCCTTTAAGTCCTGTAACTTTCCAGGTGGGGCCTCCATGGGCCTTGCAACTTACAGGACTTAAAGGATCTGCTTTTCATAGACCACTTTTGATAGATACTGACCACTGCAGTTTTGGAGATGCTCTGATCCAGTGGTCTAGCCATCACAATTTGGCCCTTTGTCAAACTCGCTCAAATCCTTACGCTTGTCCATTTTTCCTGCTTCTAACACATCAAGTTTGAGGACAAAATGTTCACTTACTGCCTAATATATCCCACCCACTCATCAGTGTTATTCACTTCACCTCTAAATGGTCATAAGGTTATGCTTGATCGGTGTACATGTAAATACATGTCTTCTTTAAGTAATTATATATCATTATGATACTTGTGTATTAACGAACATTGATGCAGAGTCATTCAGTAAATATTGTCTTGAAGTGTTTAAGCCTAAAGCCTTACATGAAATCTTGCTAAAAACTCGCAGCCTAAGGATACTGATCTGATGGAAAATTTCACAACTGAAGAGGATTAGGAAAACGTTTATTGTATTGGGCATTTTTTCTGTTCTTTATTTCAGCAAGCCTTAAATAGGCTCACATTATTGTATATAATTACTGTATAGGAACAATTGCAGAACTCATTTACACAATATCTTTATTTTAGAATAAACTGGAATAAGAATTTCCCTGAGTTGTATAAAGTGCTTCTAAGGAGTTTTTTCAGATATTTTTTTTTTGGTAAGTTCCTTACTTTAAAATAAATAAATAAAATTAAATAATAGGCCTTTTAATGTGGTAAACACAAGCTAAACATTTTATATATATGTTCTTTCTTCTTTTTTTAAATTAATATTTAATGTACATTCACATTATAGCTAAAGCCTACTATTACCATAGTCAGTTACTGCAAATATTCTTCTATGGGTGTTTTAATTGTTTAGAAAAAGAAATATATAAGAATGGAAAAATCTAAAAAGGGTTCCCGCAGAGAGATAACCAAAAAAAAAAACATTAAGGCTTCTAATTTTAAACTATTATTTCTACGTGTTTATTTACAAATAAATCAGTGTAATGTAAAATAGCTGTACAGAAACCTGCTGGTTTGTCATGATGTGTGCAGCTATATGGAATAAATGCCTTGCCATATCAAACAAACTCAACGTCTTGATCTCGAGCATTTAGTTTGTATTAAAGGCAAACCAGTTTAATCTAGGCCTAGCCATGAAACCGTTAAGTCTTCGTCCAGTCCTGTGTCCTGCTTTTGTCGGTCACGTGTCCCTTGAGCTCTGTGAGATGCTCGGTACTCTTCCTTTCTCTGGTTTCACATTCATGCTGAATACTCTGAGAGAGGAAAGAAAGGCATAATTACATACACTGTATATATAAATCTGATGTTTATAAATCTGCCTATTTGTTATGATCATTCATGGAGCTCTTAACCATTGTGTTCTGTTCAGATAAATATTATCCATTGTCATTTTTTTTTTTTTTGCTAAAATTGGAACCATAAGAAGAAAAAAAATCAATGTGTAATCAAATTGTGTAATATTCAATTAAAATAGATTATAGCAAGGTACATAATTAAACAAGCAAACAAACAGGTTAAATAGATAAATGACCTCATTGTCTTATTTGCACTCATAACAGATTAGACACATATGCTGATAGGATCATCCTCAGACCTGAGAAGGGTTTAATGTTCCTTTACTTTTCCCCTAAAACACACATGTATTCAAGGCTGGTTATCTGTCACAGATGTCAATAACACAATATGACCCAGCTTGTGCATTGCTAAGCAGTAAATAAGACTACACACTACTGGTCTTACAGCAATGATTTCCAGCCTTGTTTGAGGTTGTTTTCCCACTTCACATGCCTGATCCATCTACTTAGCTAACAGCAGTCCCTTCCTGAATGGAAATGTGTGCATTAGTGTTAGTGCAGAATGGGAAAAAACAAATGAAAGGTTCAGTACAGAGCTACTGCAGGACCAGGGCTGAGGGCCACTCACAATCTAGTGATGAATAAATTGGTACATGATTGAATGACCACCCACAGAGTTGAATAAATTTGTCCAGTTACACACGCTTACATGTTAGAACAGTATGTACTCATTTATTTTTTGTGTGTACCTGAGCACGAAAAGAGTCCAAATAACAACAGCCATTAACAGTGTACTGTGTGAACTACTGTGTGCACAATGCGCTTTCAGACATGAACATAACGCATGCGGAAAATCATTCGGTTTCCAGAACACCAAGGTGATATATCAGACAGGATTTGTGCAGGAAGATGGGTGTGTGCATGAACCTTGTAGTTCTGATGTGGCACGGTGTACACACTCTTTTCCACACCGTGTTCCACACAGCGGTGCGCAGAGCAGGACTGCCCCATATGTAGAGCGCAGAGGTGCTGAGCGCGTTAAAGCGCGCCATGATGGCGAACACGTTGGTCGCTTCGTTCCTGAAGCGCAGCCCGCCGTTTGAGAGATATCTGACCATGATATTCACGAAGGACGGACACCACAGTGACAAAAAGCAAATCACCACGAACACGATGAGACGCAGTGATTCTTTCTTGCTGTCTCTTTCCGGGCTGGGCGCCTCGCGCCCGAGCTGGTGTTTGGCAATGATGTATAACTTAATGGTCATCAATACTTTGATCACAACTATTATCTGCAACGTCATGACGCCGAACGCGCTGAGTTTGACAGCTTGTGCAACTGGTAAAACGTTCTGAATGGTCAGGATTGAGTAGGTGTACACCCAGCAGAACACACAGCACGCGATGACAAACCAGCGCGTAATGAAGCGGTTGTAGAAGAACGGGTGACCCACAGCCAAGTAGCGGTCAAACTGCGCGAACAGAAACGTCATTACGTTCACCCCTAAAAACGAGGGCAAGATGTAAAAGGTGCTGTTTCTAGACGGATAGCCCTCCTGCACGTCGAAAAGGCCGAGGTAATAGACAGAGAATCCGGTGAGGGTGTCGCTGATGCTGGTGTTCAGCATGAAGATGAAGCGGTTCTGCTGGCGCAGCGCACGCGTGCACAGGATCCCGAGAACCACAGAACCGGCGAGCAGAGCCGCGCACGTGGCGAACACTATGTGGTAAATGAAAATGAAAAAATCTCCCAGACTTGTGAAGTCAACTGAGAATGAAATGGTGTAATTGAAACTAGACATTCTTTTAACTGAAGGCGAGGATACCCGCTCGCCCTCTACGAACAGAGGACAGGATGGTGTTATATGAGCTCTGTGCACAGACCTGAGGGACACAGATTCACTTTTTCCACAAATCATTGTGCAAAAGGCCACATGAGAGCAGCCATCACTTTGTAAGAAGTGTTATTATTTATGTTCTATAGACATTGAGGCCTACTGTTGTGCTAAACAACGTAGGCTTATGTGCCCTGGGTAGCTCTCTATGACTATCAATTAGTTATACATTTTATATAATCTGGATCAGGGTCATGGAGAATCCAGTATGTTTTTTTGGATGGTAGGAGAGATGCAGATAAAAGCCATACATTCACATGCAAAAACACTAAACCCATAGGTAGACCAAACCAGGGACAATGGAACTGTGTAGTGACCTACCTGCTGCACCACTGCTCATTTTTTATACATATAACCACAAACAAGACACCACAAAGAATATATGTGTGTGAATGGTTCCCTGTAACTGACTGGTGCCCAGTAGAGGGTACATTCTCACTTCATGCCCATGGTTATTAAAAGTGAGTAAGTGAAGGTGACGGAATTCAGTACACACTTAAGTGACCAGCTTGACTTGCCTAAATACACAGACCAGGCATAAACGCCTGCCTAATATTGGTGTTGCTCCCCCTTTTTCTGCCAAAACAGCCCTGACCCGTCATGCACTGTGTATTCTGACACCTTTCTATCAGAACCAGCATTAACTTCTTCAGCAATTTGAGCAACAGTAGCTCGTCTGTTCGCTCCCCACGTGCATCAATGAGACTTGGCCGCCCATGACCCTGTTGCCGGTTCACCACTGTTCCTTCCTTGGACCACTTTTGATAGATACTGACCACTGCAGACCGGGAACACCCCACAAGAGCTGCAGTTTTGGAGATGCTCTGATCCAGTGGTCTAGCCATCACAATTTGGCCCTTCGTCAAACTCGCTCAGATCCTTACGCTTGTCCATTTTTCCTGCTTCTAACACATCAACTTTGAGGACAAAATGTTCACTTGCTGCCTAATATATCCCACCCACTAACAGGTGCCATGATGAGGAGATCATCAGTGTTATTCACTTCACCTGGCACTGTTCATAATGTTATGGCTGATCGGTGTAATTAGTATATGGTTTTTATTTAACTCCAAGTAGCCTTGTTAATTTCATGCACCCATAGTTTTACATAATATAACATGCTTCTATAGAAGAGATTAGACGCGAGGAACATCTAACCTTTTTTTGCAAAGCACTTAACACTATTGATTGCTTATATTTAAATAGAGACCTAGAATTGTGCAGATCTTGAAAATTTACTTTTTTTGTTTTAGATATTTAAACATTCTAAAAGCATTTGTTTATTCCACATTTCAGTGTGGTCTCAGACCTTTAGTGATACTGCAACACAGCCTTACTGTGAGGATGACAACAACCTCCTCATTAATACACTCATAACATTCTGCATCACACAATTGACTATACATAAATGCAGAAAGGACATTGTTCATATCACACTCTCTGGTGTCACACAAATGAGGATGAGGTTCACTTTTGAGTTTGGTTCCTCTCAAGGTTTCTTCCTCATACCATCTAATGGAGTTTTTCCTCACCACAGTTGCCTCAGGCTTGCTCACCAGGGATGGTTTTGTATAAACATCTAGGACTGTTTGCATGTTTTTTGTTTCTTATGTTCTGTAAAGCTGCTTTGAGACAATATTCATTGTTAAAAGTGCTATATAAATGAAATTGAATTGAATTGAA
This sequence comes from Hemibagrus wyckioides, assembly GCF_019097595.1. Taxonomy (NCBI): domain Eukaryota; kingdom Metazoa; phylum Chordata; class Actinopteri; order Siluriformes; family Bagridae; genus Hemibagrus; species Hemibagrus wyckioides. The sequence continues at coordinate 4,493,799 of NC_080723.1, read as the reverse complement.
TAGAAAATAAAAGATGCCTCATGATGTTCGGTGCGGTTATGCTGAGTCTGTTTTGGAAAGAAAAATCCTTCAGCTATTTTTGTAGGGACGGTGTATAATTCCTTGGTGTTGCTCTTACCCATGTAGTTGGGTCAGGACATCATGCAGCATGCAGTCATGTATATAGTAATATAACAACAACAAAAACTAGGACTGGTGCACAGCTATTAAATTAGTCATTTTTGAATTGGCATAGAGGTTCTTTAAAAAACTGTTTATACTTATTTATAATCTGTAGTGTATGATAAGACTATGATTTATTATGATTTATTATAAATTGAGTTGTTTTTTAAACAAATTAGGAATGTTGTATGATGCCAGATTATGAAAGGCCTTGCAGCATTTTCCGCATGGTTTCTTCTCTCTCTCATGCTTTTGATTGAAATGAAACTGGACACGAGGAGCCCAATTAAGCAAGGTTTGTTTACAGGCTGCTGTAACTCCCGGGCTGACTGTCAGTCCCACTCCGGTCCTGCTGCTCCCGATGGGTTTTATGTGTTTTCAAGCAGTTTTGACAGGATCGCAGAGGAATTCAGATGAGTCGTATTAAAAGCTCTGTGCGGCCTTACAGCGCGTGCACCCAAATGAGATGTCCACATCTGCGTGTGTGCTCCTCTGATGGCTTTGCTTCCGCATGGCCACCCTGATTAAATCTAATTCCTCTGCTTTGGTTAGCGGTTTGGGCCTAAGCCCCGTCCTGCCCCTGAACAGCTTCGGGAACGTGCTGCTGTTCCTCTTCAATATCTTTCTGGCTACGGCCATCATCTTTCTCAACGTGTCGGTTTTCGTGTCCATACTGCTGAACAAGTCTTTGCGCTTCGAGAACCGCTTCATGTACATGTTGAGCACGTGCCTGAGCGACGTGTGCTCGGGAGTGTCGTACTACTACTGCGCCGCGCTGGACGTCCGCGACAGCTACGACTCTCCCAATCGCACTTACTACATAGCGCCCACTTTTTTGGGTCTGTCCTACATGGCCATTTTAGCAGCGCAGGCGGATCGCTACCACGCGGTGTCCGCGCCGTTCAAGTACTCGCAGCGCATGACGCGCGGCCGGACGCTGGCAGTGATCGCGGTGTACTGGGTGTACGCGTTCATCATCGTGGCCGTCAATAACTTTGTGACGATTGGCATTGCCAAGCAGGTCACAGGCATCGGCACTTTCGTGAGCAACATTTTCACAGTGATCATCATGATCGGGTTAAACGTGCGCCTGTTCCTGATCGCCAGATACCAGCTGGACCGCGAGCCGCCCAGCGCAGAGCGAGAAAACAAGCGTGCGTCCGTCTATCTCATAGTGGTCGTGGCCGTGTTCTTTCTTATATCCTGGCTGCCAATATTCTTGCACATTATCGTGTGTAATTTATCGGGCACCACGTGCTACTCGTTCCGCAACGAGGGCTCTGACCCACTGCGCATCATGCCGCGCGTAAACGCCGCTCTCACACCCCTGCTGTACATCAGGGGCTGCGCGGGGCTCCGAAACACACTGTTCACCAAAGTGTGGAGAGTGTGCTACAGACACATAGGGTATATCCAAGAGGGGTCTCTCTCTCTCTCTCTCTCTCTCTCTCTCTCTCTCTCTCTCTCTGTCTGACTCTCTAACACATGAAAAAATAACATTTATTATGCAAAATGTACCTGTAGTAATTACCTGTGTAATATAAAAGACTAGTCTTTAATGCCCTATATAGTGTACTTTCAATTAATTGTTAAGGTATAAAGAGATATGTAGTCCACAAGGTACCACCTGTGATGAAGCAAGGAAAAGAGTTTGCTACATTTATTTATGTGTGCCATATAATCCTCACCTTTATTATGCATAACGACAACAAAAAGCTCTTAACCTGCAATGAAACACCAATATAACCAATCCTTTTAACTTTCAGGGGCTGGGTAAAGTTGAAATGTGAAATTCGAATAATTATAAATATATGCCAAAAGGCACTGAGACTAAATTGTACAGAAAATTATTTCCAACTGATCAGGCCTAGAACCTACAGCCAGTCAAATCAGCATAACTGGCACTCAGGTTATTAAGGGTGCTATTAAAGTAATCTATAAGGTGTAATAAATGTACTATGGCTTAATTTGTAATGTAATAATCGGTTCCATTCACAAAACTCAGGAATTTTTATGTCAGCTATACAGAGACACAGTAAACAAAGCTTGAGGATGTTAGAGGTGGCTATATTCATCCGCTCTTACAGTATATTATAATCTAATATATAGTTCTTAAGGAACAGTCCTGCGTTACTGGAAGCTGACAGCCATGATCGTCAGAACACACTGCTGCATTGGGGTTATATTTTATTTATTATTTATTTATTAACTACATCTAACTTTAATCATACACACCAATAATGACCACACATCCATGTACTAGATCAGCCTGTAGTGTTGAATTGAACACTCTGATGTGGTATCCTGAAATCAGTTTATTTACAATGAGGTTCATTTCATCTGCTGTTATGTTTTTTCCTCTACAGAGTCTATCCCAGGTCTTGGAAGAGGTCTGTTGCACCCAATATCCTGTCTGTTTCCATGCTGTGCAAAACCCAGAAGGCAAGGCAAACGAAGTGAATCTTGGGTGCGAAGTGAAACTTGTTCAAAGTCTTTATTTGGTCTAAGAAAGGAACATGTTATTTATGTCTAGGGTTCAAATGCCCAGACCTATAGCTAAATGTATATAGTTTTGTGTTTAGGTTTAGACTAATGATAATGTAATTACATGTTTTTGATGATTTTATTTGGAATTTAAGTCGACAATATGAGTCAGAGTCGACCTCCGAACCTGCATATGATTGTACTTAAAAGTCTGGACCAATGCTTCGATATTTAACATCCACGTGAAACTAATACAAAATATTATTTTTGATATAATCAGTCATGCAGAGCACCGCTACCATAAGCGGGATGTAAAATAACATAATACACATTACTGACTGTTTCATGATAATTTAATTACATTTATATGTTTTTATTTTAGGCTACATGTCCTTACCTTACTTTATTCTATTAGAGGACAAGATATGTGTGTTTTTCCCATTAAGGCCTTTGTGTTTGTATTATCTTTCATGTATAGATTGTATAACAAATGGAAGAAAGATTATTTTTCCATGCACACCACAATGAGTGATGCTACAACCTACTAAAATTATATCACTATCTTTAGGCATACCACACATTAAATACAATTTGAAGCAATAATCGCAGGTTCATTCATTGCCTCTGGTTTGCTCTGCCTGGGATAAATGTATAAACTTGTACTGCATAATGAAATGTATTTATTTCTGTGAAGCTGCTTTATGATAATGCCCATTGTTAATTGTGCTATACAAATAAAATTGAATTCAATTCTGTATCCCAGATTCAGTACAGCTGACCCTACATGTGTTGAAATAAGCTTAATGAATCATTGCGTGGCTATCATACACTATACTGCCAAAAGTTTTGGGACACCCCTCCAAGTCATTGAAGTCAAGTGTTGTTTTTCAGGGGTTGGGCTCGGCCCCTTAGTTCCAGTGAAAGGAACTCTTAATGCTTCAGCATACCAAGACATTTTGGACAATTTCATGCTCCCAACTTTGTGGGAACAGTTTGGGGATGACCCCTTCCTGTTCCAACATGACTACACACCATTGCACAAAGCAAGGTCCATAAAGACATGGATGAGTGAGTTTGGTGTGGAGGAACTGCACAGAGTCCTGACCTCAACCCGATAGAACACCTTTGGGATGAATTAGAGCGGAGACTGTGAGCCAGACCTTCTCGTCCAACATCAGTGCCTGACCTCACAAATGCACTTCTAGAGGAATGGTCAGAAATTCCCATAAACACACTCCTAAACTTTGTGGAACGCCTTCCCAGAAGAGTTGAAGCTGTTATAGCTGCAAATGGCGGGACCACTCCATATTACATTCATGTGCATGTAAAGGCAGACGTCCCAGTTTTGGCCTGGCTCGCAGTCTCCACTCTAATTCATCCCAAAGGTGTTCTATCAGGTTGAGGTCAGGACTCTGTGCAGGACAGTCATGTTCCTCCACACCAAACTCGCTCATCCTTGCTTTGTGCACTAGTGCACAGTCATGTTGGAACAAGAACATAGTGTAAATATACTAATACTATCTGCCAAATGAACAAAACCTTTTCAATCTTGAAATGAGTCAAATATAGTGTCTACAAATAGGGTTAATGATCATGCAAATACTAGATAAATATGACTATACGTATACTTTCAATTGCTTTGATATCCCTATAAGTAAAATCCATGCACTAGTTAGCTATCTAATAGATTAATTAATTTGTTGTGGATCAAACCAGGGACCCTGTGAGGGGTTAATATAAACACATCCCATTTGAGTCAGCACTAAATACTGAAGATCAACCAGTCTCATTCCTCAGCACATCCACATCAGACCATTCAAACCTCATGCAAATGTAAATTTCAATAGGAAATGATAGTCAGCGAGGGCGGTGTATTTGTGTTCACACCGCAGTAATCGTCATCTCTGTGCCATGTTGTGCCATGATATTCGAAGGCTGTGGGGCTCATTATCTCAATACACTGGTGATCATTTTAGCTCTGTTTGATCAACCATGTTAATGATACTCAGTGATGTCAAGAAGAATGGCTCTCTCCAAGGTGTTATAAGGTCCCTTATAACAGGCAAATTAAGATAAATGGCAGTGACAAGGTTGTGCATTTTAAAGGGTATGAAGATGACTTGAAACCCAGGTAGACTGGTGGAGCTGTCAAATCATACCCAGGGAGCAATTAGTATATATGATCAGCGGTCATTAGGGTTAAATGTGTTTGGGGGCATATGTGCATATGTCAAACAAAGTAAATCAAGTACTGAACTCAAGGGGACAACCAGTTCACACAGCAGATCCCAGGTCTCAGGAGTGTAAAATATTTCCTAAACACAAATGATGTTTGCTTTAAGGGTGTGTGTTTATTTGTGTAATTGTTAGAAGATAATGGCTTAAGACTGACTTCATTATTCTGAGGGACCTTTTGTGTTTGTTTTACAGAAATGAGTGCTTTTAATTGCGTGACGCTTGTGGTTTCTACAATTCATACAAACGACAAAAAGTTATATAAACAATTAGAATGTAGTTTATAAGAAAATTAGCTGTCTCTTGAAATGAAGCAAACATCACTTAAACCTGAGATTGACCACACTTATATTATTTACACAGATCAGGCACAACATTATGACCAACTGCCTAATATTGTTCAGTTCCCTTTTTGCTGCCCAAACAGCCCTGACCCGTCATGCACTGTGTATTCTGACCCCTTTCTATCAGAACCAGCATTAACTTCTTCAGCGGTTTGAGCAACAGTAGCTCGTCTGTTGGATCGGATCACACGGACCAGCCTTCGCTCCACACGTGCATCAGTGAGCCTCGGCCGTCCATGACCCTGTTGCCAGGTCACCACTGTTCCTTCCTTGGACCACTTTTGATAGATACTGACCACTGCAGACCAGGAAAAACCCACAAGAGCTGCAGTTTTGGAGATGCTCTGAATCATTGGTCTAGCCATCACAATTTGGCCCTTGGTGTCAAACTCGCTCAAATCCTTACGCTTGTCCGTTTTTCCTGCTTCTAACACATCAACTTTGAGGACAAAATGTTCACTTGCTGCCTAATATATCCCACCCACTAACAGGTGCCATGATGAGGAGATCATCAGTCTTATTCACTTCACCTGTCAGTGGTCATAATGTTATGAGCTGATCGGTGTAGATTTACTGTCATAGTGAGTAACAAATATTTTATACCTCGAAACAAGGATTCACTTTTCGCAGGTTAAAGACTGATATTTTTATGAATTTTGCAAGTAAAGGCAAGGTTATGGATGCTGTAGAGGTGACTTTAGAGCTCAAGATATTATTCTTGTACTGTTTACCTTGAATCTATTCATTCGTTCATGTTCAGTAACCCGTTTTTCCTGCTCAACTCCACTGTTAACACCTGGAAGCTGCTGAGGCTGTGGTTCAGACATACCTCATAATATGACTGCTTTCACTCATACAAACGCTACAATCAGACAATGATGTGTAAGCTAAATTAAATAATGCCGTTTCAGCAGTAGAGATCAAAATAAAAAAGAACAATTTGTTAAATACTTGATTTTTTCTGAAATTTTGCTCAGAATATGGAGGAACTGTTCTACTAGCATGTCATGCTAAAAACCCGAGGCACTTTAACATAAACCTTTAATTTTGTGGAAAAGACAGTAATCAAAATTAGAGAACCACTGCAGCATGGTAGATTACAACTAAAACTTTTGAAGGTTCCAGCTTTCAAAAATAAGGAGGAAGTATAGCGGCCCTTGCTTTGAATGACATCAGCACATCTGCACCCCACCATAGGTCCAGTCTTCTTCTAGTCTCTTCAACAGTTCAGTAACTGTAGTGGGTTTTTAAGCAATAACTTTGTTGCAGTTGATTTTCCAAAGATTTTCAATCGGGTTTCGATCAGGACTCTGGGCTGGCCATTCCATTTTTTCAATGTTCCTAGCCTCAAGGAACTCCTTTACCAACCTGACCAATATGACCATGTGTCAACATAATCTGATGTACGTACTAAGGCGATCACTCAGCATAAATCAAACATTTACTGCACAACCCCTTCCCAAGTCAAATTCATACTGCTTTGTAGGAAGACGGAACATGCCATTGGGAAAAGTCATTAGCAGTAAGTGCACTCATTTATATTACTCACACTCTGATAATGGGACCGGCCCACAGGCAGAGTGCTCTCTTATCCATCCATATGAAATGGGCACATTGCTCAGGGCTCTGACGACTGGGTTTGCAAGAAAAAAAACATGTATCTGGCCCTACCACACAACTGGGGAGGCATCTCTGTTCTAATTTATCCCAAAGGTGTTCTATCAGGTTGAGGTCAGGCCTCTGTGAAGTTCCTCCACACCAAACTCGCTCATCCATGCTTTGTGCACTAGTGCACAGTCATGTTGGAACAGGAACATAGTGTAAATATACTAATACTATCTGTCAAACAAAACCTTTTCAATCTTCACTTAGCCAAAAATAGTGTCTAAATAGTGTCACAGTCATGTTGGAACTCTGTGAAGTTCCTCCACACCAAACTCGCTCATTCATGTCTTTATGGACCTTTCTTTGTGCACTGGTGTGCAGTCATGTTGGAACAGGAAGCGGTCATCCCCAAACTGTTCCCACAAAGTTGGGAGCATGATATTGTCCAAAATGTCTTGGTATGAAGCTGAAGCATTAAGAGTTCCTTAAGAGACCGAGCCCAACCCCTGAATTCAATGATTTGGAGGGGTGTCCCAAAACTTTTGGCAATATAGTGTAGATGTAATTGATTGACTGTAATGATTTGTCTTAATTTATGAATTGATTTTCACTTTGTTTTAAATTTCATATTTATTTGATCTACCTTTAATACAACACTAATATTTCACAAAATATTCATTACATCTGTGTGGAATTGATAAAAGCTTTATGATTGATTTATGATGGGAAGCAGCTCAAAGTTTAAATCAGTTGTATAATACTGAAATTTTCTCCTACTGACATGCACAAGCAGGATATGACAGTTCAGTTTTCCTGAAATTTTCAAGAATAACAATTTGTATTTGTGTAAATGATGCTGCGGATAAAACAGATTTATTTGTTCATTGTACTGTGCTCTTTACAGTTGGCAGTATAAATTGACAAAATAAAAAAATAAAATAAAATAAAATAAAAAAAGCACACGGAGAATGAGAGTGAAATAGCGTTTAATTTTAGATTAAGCATGGACAGAGAAATATTGACAGGTTAGGAGTTTAAATTTACTACCGAACCATGAGTACAGGGTACATTCAATTTTACATGAATTTATATGTCAGTGCAGTTTTCGCAGTTTTTAAACACACAACGAAACACAGCCGAGTTTTCACCTTCCAGTGCATGGAAAAGAAAATGCAATCATCCTGTTTGTCATTTAACCTTTTAGTGAGTACACACAGTGTGTTATATATACGCATTAAGGTTAAAGTCTGTAGTATAAATGAGTTTGGAGAAAAGGTAGACGTTGTGTCTAAACTCCAACGCTTAAATTTAACTCGGGACATAAATATCAAACCACGTCTAAAACTAAACACTTCGAAAATCATTTCTCGGTCTCAATATTTTATAAAAACCTTAAAAACAGTGCAGTGAACTAAAGGTACATTTGTTTAGCTTACTGAATCTTAGCATGTTAGTATTTAGATCGTCGTCTTCTTTGTTTTTACCGAGCCACCACTAAGCTATTTACAGAATGAAGAGTCAAGCCACTAAAAACACAAATCCACGAGTAGACTATATAAAAGACGCCGAGCCTCATTTATCAATCTTTCAGTAAAGTTGTGTGTGAAGGTTTGCGTAAGCCAAACGAAATCGATCCGGCCCTGATATACAAAAGCTTGGGAAAAATCTGATTTCTGATACTCCTGTGTGTATATAAAGTGCAAAGATTCCTCCTACATGCAGGGATAGCCAGAAAACTCTATAAAAAAAATCACAAAACGGTTTAGAAAGGTAGGAGAATGTTGGACATGGAGCTGCCAGGCAGGAGGCAAAGAGGAAGGCCAAAGAGGAGGTATATGGATGGAATAAATGAGGATATGAAGCTAGTGGGTGCAAGTGTTGAGGATGCAGAAGATAAGGATAGGTGGAGAGAGATGATTCGCTGTGGCCACCCCTGAAGGGGACAGCCGAAAGAAGAAGAGGAAGAAGAAGAAAACGGTTTAGAAAAATTGCAGCATTGGAAGGGTTAGTGTTCAAAATCAAGATCAAGATCAACATCCAGAGACAAATGAAAGAAAACTGTGTGTTTTAGGTCAGGATCAAGAGACGTGACAAGATAATGGTGTCAAATGATCTAAACTGTACCCAAGTAATCACACACACCAGGCATGTTACTCAAGGGAAATGCTATTTTAAATGGATTTAATCTCTCAGCTTAAAACGTACTGGAGTGTTACACATTGTTAAAAGAGAAACCGATTTATGGGCCTCCATATTTAAAAAAATCAATAAATAAAATAAAACAGTCTTTTAATATACTCTCTCATAAGCATGACCTTCAGTCAACTTAAATCATAAGGATGCAATAAAACTAAGCTATTTAAACATCCATATATACAAGTGCAGCAATATAATGAAGTTTATATTAGACTTGGGTAAATTTACACACACTCAGGAGCATGAGTAGGATTGATAAATGAGGCCCGCTGTCCTTTCGTTACTGACCTAAAGATATGAAAACTTTTCATAAGCAGTATGTGTCCAGGGTGTGGATGTGATCCTGATAAATCAGCATGAAATAAATATTATAAATAAATAAAACGTGTCATATATATAGCAGGAAACGTGATGCATGTGTTTGCTTGCAGAAACGATGTTGAGGAGAGAGGAGTGCAGCAATGTAGACATTCATGCAGCGAGATCATGATGACTTCATTCGGCGTAACGACAACGATGAGTGCCATTGCATGACCCATGTAGACGAATGCAAATCAAGTTTTAGCTTCATTATCAAGCCAAGGACAGCTAAAAGCCTCTGGGGTTTGTTTTTTTTTTGTTAATCTATATACTTTTAGAATAACAAGGTTTCAGGCAAAGATCGTTACTCATTCTGAAATATGGATTCCTTGATATTTATAATTAGTCAAGACTAACACCGTGGATCATTATTATATTCGCAGATCACAGTCTGCATGTCAGACATTTTTTTTTTTTCCTCTTGTAGTCTATTTGATATGTGGTACCACGATTAACGAAGGTGTACGCTAAACCAGAACAGCTCACTAGGTTCAGTAGAGTAACAGGGAGCTCATAAGCAGAGAAATGAGCATGAGCCCCTGGCTAAGTGGCATGAGCTTTTCACCACCGTTCTCATTATTGTGTACTTGAACCTGTTTCTCAGCATGCTGCTCCGAGTACACCATGTAAAGCTCCACACAGCGTCGAGCTTTCATCTGCTCGATCAGTGCAGGGTAGCCAATTTCCATTATGCTTACAGTATCATCATCATCGTCGTCATCAGGCACCTTCTCCCGAGGCTTGGTGGGTGGCTCTGTAGCACCAGTAAGCTTTGCGGCGAATGGCATCGGGTTATCGGTGGCGTTGCTGGATTTACTTCCTTCCCCAGTACTCTCATTTCTTGTTGCGAGATCTGAAACTTGAGACTCTGCTTCCCCAGCTGGCTGCTCATCCAGTTGCTTAAATGGATCATCTTCAATTAAAACCGCTTTACCATCCTCCGCCTCTTGCGGCCATGGTTCTTCGGCAGCTCTCTTATTTCTGCCCTGCTCGTCTCGCAATAAATCCGTCCTCTCCATACAGTTGTCCATGTACTTGTCATACGACTGAGGCGGAGGATTTTGAAAGATATTGTGGACATTATTAGTCGGACCTGATTCCGAATCACCTGGCCCTGTACCTGCAGAGCTGGGGTTTGTGTTACTGTCAGATCTGGTACCATAGCGCCGATACATGTAGTGGTTATAATAATATTCTTCTTGCGGGTTGTGGAATGAAAAGTGTGGACGTGGAAAACTGCCCAAGCCATATCCTATTGCCATGCCAGTCATGGCTCCGACTCCAGCAGCCAACACTGCCTGCTTACCGAACCCCTTCGATTGGAGAGAGGGCCTCATTCCCATATTATGCACAGACTGGGCGAAAGGAGAACCTCCCGCACCGTATCCCCCATAACCACCATATCCGTAATTACCACCATAACGAGGGCTGATGATTTTGTTGTTGGGGTTCCAGTAGGGGTACTGTGCTGCGCCAGGATATCCACCCGCCGCACCATACTGGTTGGGACTGCCTACAGGATACGGCGCTCCTCTGACCGGGTATCCAGGATAAGAACCACCTTGAGGATAAGGGTACCCTCCACTCCTTCCTGGATAGTTGTTGGGGTATGAACCTGCACCTGGATATGAACCCGCACCTGGATATGAACCTGCACCTGGATATGAGCCAGCCCCTGGATAGCGTCCTTGACTTGGATAGCCTCCCTGGCCTGGAGAGCCTGGCTGGGCTGGATAACCTCCCTGATTAGGATATCCCCCTTGATTGGGGTAGCCTCCAGCGCCCCCTCTGCCCGGATAAGAGCCTGCATGTCCTCCAGTGCCAGGATATGGCGGAGGGTTTTGGTTAGGTACTTGAGGCTGACGAGGATAATTGGCCGGCTGGGAGTGTGTTCCTCTAGATGAGGACCCTCCGGTGTTACTGCCCCCTCTGCTTCCTGTGCTCGTCCCTTTACTGCCCGTGTTGCTGCCTTTGCCCCAGCTGAAACCCCCTTTAAATCCACCACCGCCTCCTCGTCTGGCCACCGCGCAGGTCACCAAAGCCAGACAGACCAACACGACACGATTCATCCTGAAATAAACAAAAATAAAACATGAAACATTAACAGAACATTTAGACCCAGGTTGTCGTCTAAAATAAACCCAGGACACCACATGATCCATCTGCCCATCCCTTTAAACCTTTTAACACACATCTGTACTAATAAAGGGTCATTATTATTGTAGAAATTATTTGCCAGACAGATATTAAGCATCGGAGACAGTAAGCAAAGCAAGACACAGCAGTTTAATTAGAAATGCCCTTCTGTTCGCTATTCTACAAGTGGCTAGCTATTTAGACCATTATACACCAGCAAGGCGATAATGATCAACTACCCGTTTACCTCGCTAACCAAACAAACGGTATGGTAGTAAATTAAGTAGTAATATAGATAATTTGTTCATTATAAATGAGTAGCTAACGGAACTGCGCATTTATCCTAGCTAGCAGGCTAAGCTTACCAAACGAGTAACGGCGCACGAGCTCGATAATAATAACAATATCCTTCCTCCGAACGAACCATATAACCTATATACATTTATACAATATTGTCATGCTCTGTTCCCGATTGTAGCATCAAATAGATAAAACCACAACTACCTTCTTCTGTGTTTTCTGAAATTCACACGAGAGCCTGGTTTCACTGGCTGACGCTTGTTCACAGAACAACAACGAAAACGCTCGGCGAGGGGCTGGGATCCGATTCCTACAAGAGTCGATTCCTTGATTCCAAATAATGGGAATGGTTTCGATTCCGCTCGGTTTCATACGACTCGTGTTCCAGAAGAATCAGCCACATCTATTTTTGTGGATGTTTTAGATAAACTGAACAGGTTGTTTCATTCATTTATGCATTCACTGACCTAAAAGAAAAACCTTACAAAAGACAGAAATGTGCAAAAGTCTTATGCACCTTATTTGAGTACAAATTGCCGGAAATGTTTATTTATTGGTACAAACACATTGTAAATTTCAAATTCCAACAAATGTTACATAAAATAGTTTGTATGCCATCCCACTTTTTTTTAAGGAAAATAAAAATACGAAGATGTTTTACATGCAAAGGAAGAAGCAAGTCTCTCAAGGATTCTCCAAAATGTTCAATAAAAACCTACCATCTATTTTTCTGTACTTCACTGTACCTCAAACCGGGATTAAAACAAACAGAACAGGGAATTTAATTATTTTCCAAGCCTTCTTTGCTTTGCAGCATTTATTTGCATAAATCTAAGACTTTTGCATAGTACCATCTACTCTGTTGAATCGATTCTTTGAAGTAAATTCACCGATTCACTCATTGATTCGGAGTCGATTCCACATTCCACGGTTCCACGAGTCGATGATTCACCTCTCATCTAGGCAATTAACGGATAGATGGATGGATCATAAGGCAGAAAATAGCAGTAATGGTGTCGTGTCGAACATTTTTAAAACATTTTAGAAGTTTACGGCACACCACAAAATGGAATAACCAACACAGTACGAACAAACGCTGTTATCCTTCAGAAAGAGCTGAGCTATAACGAGACGCGACCGGAGTCACGTGATCATGTTGTGACGTACATTTTTCCATTTGTCCCTTAGGGTGAAAGATCCTGGAATAATGAGTGCTGAGAAATCATGTGACCCAAGCTCCAAGGGGTAATCCTGTAATACAGCTAAAAAATAAAATGATTAGAGTAAAAGTAAGATGAAACCTCGTCAGGTGTTTGCAGATCGACCTTTTTTTTGTAATATTATTCAATTTAAAATCTTAACTCTTTTCTCTTACCATTGGCTTACCTACAATAAATGGACCGAGGTTTGTGGACACCTGACCATCACGCCCATATGTGCTTGCTGAACATGTAACAGTTTAGTAATAATATCCTCTTTCTCCTCTGGGAAGGCTTTCCACTAAATTTTGGAACATGGTTGTGGGGATTTTCCCATTCATCCACAATAAATCATTAATGATATCAAGGAGGTTCGGGTGCAGTCAGTGTTCCAGTTCATCCCAAAGGTGCTCAGTGGGGTTGAGGTCACTCAAGTTCTTCCTCTCCAACCTTGAGAAACCACATGTTCATGGAGTCATTGTCATGTTCTTTTTCTTTTGGCTTCTCCCTTCAGGGGTGAATCATCTCTCTCCACCTATCTGCATCAACACTTGCACCCACTAGCTTTATATGCTCATTTATTCCATCCATACACCTCCCGTTGCCTCCTGCCTGGCAGCTCCATGTCCAACATTCTCCAAACAATATACTTACTCTCCCTCCAAACCATCTTAATCTGGCCTCCCTAACTTCACCCCCCAAATGTCCAACGTGAGCTGTCCCTCTGATGTACTCGCTCCTAATCCTGTCCAACCTCGTCACTCCCAAAGAGAACCTCAACATCTTCGAACCACCGTCATGTTGATTTGTATTAATAAGCCTGAAGTTTCCCAAGAAAACTCTCCCCACACCATCACATCAGCCTAGACTGCTGAGTTTAAGTCCATTGATCTGGTACAAAAATTCAGACCAGGCTATGTTTCTGTTGTTTTCAAACTGTCCAGTTTTGACAAGTCTGTCCCCACTGCAGGCTCAGCCTACTGTTCTTGGCTGAGAGAACTGGAACTCAACATGAGCTGCTGTTGGAGACAATCTGACTCAAGGTTTGACATGAAATGCATTCAGATTTGCTTTTTCTTCTCACCACAGTTGTACAAGAGTGATTATGAGAGTTTCTATAGCCTTTCTGTCAGTCTCGCTATTCCGAGAGAGAACTCAAAGTATCTGATGAACTGCCTCTACACTGCTAAGTAAACTCTAGAGACTGCTGTGCATGAGAAATCCAGCTCAGATCAAATCAATAGGATCACATTTCCCCCATATAATGTTTGATGCACATATTAGCTGAAATTGCTGGCCTATGTCTGCATGACTATATGCACTACCACTTGTCTGACTGATTAGATCATTGGTGTTCAAAATAACAGGCTCTGTGAGCATATAAGATCACTGAGAACAAAGACTGCACAAACAATATCAATTCTATATAATTGTGACAGATGTGGATTTAAAAGACATGCAATTTTTTTTTTTTTATAATGTAAGGCTTAACTCCCCAGTTTGGCTGTATACATTTTATTCATTATATTTTTAAGGGTAAAAAAGAAAAATCAAACCTTTATCTACTCCGAATGTGGAAAAAAAAACCCCCCACATAAAACAGCATATTGCTGAAACATATAAAGGGCAACATTTAACAATTTCATTCACTACACATATAAAAACAACAAAAACAAAAAGACAAAGACAGACACTTTGGTACGGAATCAATAGTAAAAATTAATGCAGCGTCACTTCCCCCTCCCTTAGAGCGCTGCGACAAATGATGGACCGCTTAAATCCTGCATGTTCAGAAAGAAAAAAAAGGAAAAGAAAGTGGGGAAGACGACACAAACTGTTGAAATAAATTGCTTCATTTCAAAACACTGAAAAAACAAAGAATATGCAGGTTCAAGCAGATTTATATACATACATAGTGATTATTGGAACCCATTAATTGTATCCCAAAGTGGCATTGCAACTTCATAGTGAATGTATGAAGGCCTCCATTTCTAACAGTACTAACAGTATTAATAAATACTGTAGGTTAAATGAGAGCGGAAACGTGCCCGGCGTTTTGTCGTGAAACGCTTTTGTGTTTTTGTATTACTCTAATTCTGATACATTTTTATAGCACTTTATTTAAGTGAAATCAAATGTTTTATACAAACACAAAACCTAAAATGCTTACATATTAAAAAGAGAGAGAGAGAGAAAGAAAAAAAAAAGACAAGGCTAACAGACAGTTCCCAGCTAGTTAGGCATGGCACCCATGCGTGGAGGAGAGTGCCAGACAGCAGAGCTTGTGCGCTTGTAGAAGCGTGGTTTGGTCTTTAGGAAAATCTTTTCCAGTTTGGGCTGCTCAACATCTCCAAAGTACGTGTGCAGATCCAGTGGGTCATAATATTGTTTCATGATAGCTTGCTGAAGCTGCATGCCTGTATACAAAACAGATATGCTTAATATATTTGCTTAAAACCATTTCTGAGAAAATGTATTAAAACTAATAAAGCAAGTAGAACTAAAAACACACACAAGCTGAAATCTTACCCTCGGCCCATGAAGGGATGGGTTTCCTGGGTGCAGACTCATCATCTGTCGAGTCATCACTGTTCTGGTCCATACCGTAGTCGTCTGGATTGACCAATACAGCAACCTTCTTCCCTTTAGGTGTAATCTGGTAGGACTGAGGAGACTGCTGTAAGGATATAATTAATAAACAGATTAACTTCCAGTGTGGACCAACCCCATCGACACTACTTTTCAACAATCTGTACACAAAAGGAAGGCGACCTTGAGCACATGAATCCATTTCAGCTGTATTTCTCTCAACAAGCGCCATCACGCACACTTTCATCGACGCACTCATGAGGAGTGAAGTGTAATAGTATGTGTGTATGGTGCTATACTGAATATAACAGTCCGTCTGTTTTAATAAATATTTCAGCGGATCTTTACAGCTGCAAGGTCACTGCGTCATCTCAAACCGGGGTTCCATCAACAAAATCTTTAACCGATGACAATTTCAGCTTTGGTCACATTTGCATCTTTTTTGCTATTGTTAAATTCCCAGAACGCCATTACACGATTAATAACCTATAACCTGAATGAAGAACAAACAGTAACTAACCTCGACATCTACAGTAACATTCAGCCCCGTTCCCTTATCCCCAATCGTCTTGTTATGAGCTGCACTTTTACCCGCTGGAGTTTTCATGACCGATTGCTGAAAAAGACAGACAAATGATTACCACGGATACCTGAAAAGAATCGGAATGATCTGTAAATGCATGTAGAAGAGGACAAGCGACTTACCTCAATATCTACAGTAACATTTAGTGCAGGACTGTGTGTAATTGTGGTGTTAAGAGCTTTGCTGATGGGCAGATTTACAACAGTCTGAAAAAGTAGGAGGAAAAAAGTTATTACAACAATTAATGGTAAGGCAGCATAAAGGATTACGGTCATTATTACATCGGTATGCGTACAGTGGTAGTAGGGGGCACAGCAGCAGTAGCAGCAGCACGTTTCTGTTGGGCCAATCTCTCCTCCTCAGCCTTTTTCTGCTCCTCTTCCTGAATGAATAAATAAATAAATAAATAAATAAATAAAAACACTTAAACACTAATAAAACACATTTCTTCCCCCAGAGTATTTTACCATTATTGATTAACGCTCTCCCTAATGTCCCTTTGCTGGGCATGAAACAAAATGGCTTAATTAAAAATAAAGAAAACAAAAATAGACACAGGATGTCTAAAATGACCTTAATATATACTAAGGATAGCTATTGACATTTAAGCAGTAACTCCATAAACTACAAATATTCAGCTACTCCATCTTGAGATATCATGCTAATGAGAATTTTGGATAGATGAACAACCTGAAAATATAATGCTTTCACCTCCTAGTGTATAGACATTTAGCACCATTATTAATACTCAGATGAATGTCCCCATCAAAAGAATTCTACAAAATTACAGCACTAGAGCTCAGACACTGACCTTCCTCCTCTTCTCCTCTAGCTCCCTCTTCTCCTTGGCCGCTCTCTCCAGTTCCTTCTGAAGAGCTATGGCCTTTTCACGCTCCACTCTCTCACGCTCCAGTCGCTCTCTGAAACACAGGTTAACTTCCTATTATGTGTGTCACATTTTTCCCCCTGCAATAGCAAGAACCACCAAAAAATGTGTGAGGGGGGAAAACAAAAAGCACAGAACACCGACCTCTCAGCAGCAGCCTGTCGTTCTCGCTCCCTCTCTCTCTCCTCGCGTTGCCTCTCGCGCTCTCGTTCCTTCTCCTTTTCTTGCTCCTTCTTGAGCTCCAGTGCACGAGTGGCCTCGGCTTGTTTGCGTGCCTTCTCCCGCTCCTCCTCGGCTCTGCGTTTGGCCAGGAGCTCCTGGTGTCGCCGTTCCTCCTCCTCCTGGAGGACCCAAACTTTGTTATATCCAGTATGGATGCATCCTAAATCAGCAACCTTAACTTCTAACTTCAAAAACTGGAAGCATAATAATTTTAAAGTTTACTGGTGTCTCAATACAGAATTATAAAGCTTTGCTCACGAAATATACTAAATTACTTGAGGCCCCTGAGTTCAGCTGTGGATTAAATTCAAGGAGGAGCTCCAAGGAGGATTCCAGCTCAAACCCATTTTCTACAGAGATTGAAAGCTGATGTTACGCAGATGTCAAAGTTGCAACACATGTGATGCTTCTAAAAACTAAAACAAACATAAACCCTGATAAACATGACTGCTTTGGAACATATTAGGGGTTGATTGAAACATGCACACACCCATGTGCAAACTGAGGAATGCAGCTACAACTAATCTACAGTTTTAAAAAAAAGTGCAATTAAGGCTGTACCACATCAGCACTGATAAATAAAGGCCTTCAAATGCAATAAAAATCACATTGATTTTTAAAAAAAAAATACCGAGATCTTTTCTGCAGCACCTTTAAAGCCCACCTGAGGGCAGCACAAACCAAAATTATGGCTCTTTAGCATTAGAGAAATGACAGAGTTACATGATACTAAATAAATTGAGGAACAATACATACGCAGTGCATGTTTGCAATGGATTTTGTTATAATGTTCATATTTCAAAAATAATGATAATGAAATTTAAGTTTGAAAGTGTGCCATTTTGTGCAAAGAATGCATTTTTGAAAGAGTGAGAAAGCTCACATGGCTTCTCGAAGTTAGAAAATATTTCCATTTAGTGGGGATGAGAGAGTACAAGTGTGCTTACAGCTTGCTGAAGCTTTTTCTTCCGCGCTGCCTCTTCCTGTTTCCTGCGAAGTTCCAGTTCCTCTTGACGTTTAGTTGCCACCTTTTTCTTGGCTTTCTCCTCGGCAAGCCGCTCCACACGCAGCTGGGGGTGTAATGTAAGAGAGGTTTACAAATCCAGACTCACAGACCTGTTCAGAGCCTCAGAATCAAATAGTCCGTACAAATTAAACTACACACAACATAAGCATAAAATACTTTTAAATGATGGTTAACAACTAACCATGTCATTTTTCTTCTCAATTTGTGCCATTTTCTCTTCGATTTTCTTTTTCTTTTCCTGCTCCTTCTCCTTTTCTCCCTTCACCCGGGCCTCCACTACTCGTTTCAAACGCTCGTCCCGTTTCCTAACAAGAAATATCAATTTTATAACTTGCACTCATTTTAAGTGTGTACACACAGGCAGGCACAGAGAGACAGGCAGAGACACGCAGGCAGGCAGACACAGAGACAGGCAGAGACACGCAGGCAGGCAGACAGGCAGAGACACGCAGGCAGGCAGACAGGCAGAGACACGCAGACAGGCAGACGCAGAGACACGCAGGCAGACAGGCAGACGCAGAGACACGCAGGCAGACGCAGAGACACGCAGGCAGACAGGCAGAGACACGCAGGCAGACAGGCAGAGACACGCAGGCAGACAGGCAGAGACACGCAGGCAGACAGGCAGAGACACGCAGGCAGACAGGCAGAGACACGCAGGCAGGCAGGCAGACGCAGAGACACGCAGGCAGACGCAGAGACACGCAGGCAGACGCAGAGACACGCAGGCAGGCGCAGAGACACGCAGGCAGGCAGGCGCAGAGACACGCAGGCAGGCAGGCAGGCGCAGAGACACGCAGGCAGGCAGGCAGGCGCAGAGACACGCAGGCAGGCAGGCAGGCGCAGAGACACGCAGGCAGGCAGGCGCAGAGACACGCAGGCAGGCAGGCGCAGAGACACG
Organism: Hemibagrus wyckioides; assembly: GCF_019097595.1. NCBI lineage: Eukaryota > Metazoa > Chordata > Actinopteri > Siluriformes > Bagridae > Hemibagrus > Hemibagrus wyckioides. Next base: position 4,474,570 of record NC_080723.1, on the reverse strand, counting down.
CAGGCAGGCAGGCAGGCGCAGAGACACGCAGGCAGGCGGGCGCAGAGACACGCAGGCAGGCGGGCGCAGAGACACGCAGGCAGGCGGGCGCAGAGACACGCAGGCAGGCGGGCGCAGAGACACGCAGGCAGGCGGGCGCAGAGACACGCAGGCAGGCGGGCGCAGAGACACGCAGGCAGGCGGGCGCAGAGACACGCAGGCAGGCGCAGAGACACGCAGGCAGGCAGGCAGACGCAGAGACCCGCAGGCAGGCAGACGCAGAGACCCGCAGGCAGGCAGGCAGACAGACGCAGAGACACGCAGGCAGGCAGACAGACGCAGAGACACGCAGGCAGGCAGACAGACGCAGAGACACGCAGGCAGGCAGACAGACGCAGAGACACGCAGGCAGGCAGACAGACGCAGAGACACGCAGGCAGGCAGACAGACGCAGAGACACGCAGGCAGGCAGACAGACGCAGAGACACGCAGGCAGGCAGACAGACGCAGAGACACGCAGGCAGGCAGACAGACGCAGAGACACGCAGGCAGGCAGACAGACGCAGACAGGCTTTCATACTTTTTAATTTCTTCCTGTTTCCTCCTCCTCTCCTCCTCCAACTTTCTCTTTCTTTCATTTTCTTGTTCAATCTTCTTGTTAAGTGCATCCCATTTCTGTCGCTCCCGTTCCTGACAGAAGAGGGCATAGGTCAGAGAGTAATGACAAACAGATACACATAGTGCTGATGGACATGGAGTGATTAAAGTGGAAATGTTAATTGGGTTGGAATTGAGGATGATTATGATGGTTCACAGCCGGGTGTTGGAGTAGTAAAGCACAGCCAAACTTTCAGGAAGGTCTACTTAGATACACTGATCTAGTACGAGAGTCCATTACCCCAAAACACAAGTACCTAGATCAGCACCACAGATTAAAGCTAGTTTTGCATCTAGGTTTATTAGAAGGTCATGAATTTATGGTGCCAAACACTAGGTGTTTTTCCACTGAACAGTGCAGCACAGGAGAGGAGGATGAACCAGAACCAAGGACAATCAGCATCTAGGCCAAATACATGTTTGTTTCTTGTCATGTAAAATTTGTTGTATATCTGCGGTAGCTTGTGATGGGCAGGAGAAAACGCAAGATGCACCGATCCTGACGTAATGACTGAATGCACTCCTAAACAGTGTCATGAGACATCATGAGAAATGAACTCAGATACAGTACATTGGTTTTCAGTACAAAGGTTTTGTAAATCATTGAATTCAGGGGTTGGGCTTGGCCTCTTAGTTCCAGTGAAAGGAACTCTTAATGCTTCAGCTTCATACCAAGACATTTTGGACAATTTCATGCTCCCAACTTTGTGGATGACCCCTTCCTGTTCCAACATGACTGTATACCAGTGCACAAAGCGAGGTCCATAAAAGACATGGATGAGTGAGTTTGGTGTGGAGGAACTTGACTGGCCTGCACAGAGTCCTGACCTCAACCCCATAGAACATCTCTGAGATGAATTACAGCAGAAACTGCGAGCCAGGCCCTCACAATGTGCTTCCAATGGAATGGTCAAAAACTCCCATTGACACACTCCTAAACCTTGTGGCAAGCCTTCCCAGAAGAGTTAAAGCTGTTATAGCTGCAAAGGGTGGGCCGACTCCATATTACATTCATGTGCATGTAAAGTCAGACATTCCATCTTTGGCCTGGTTCGCATTCTCCGCTCTAATTCATCCTAAAGGTGATCCATCAGGTTGAGATCAGGACTGTGCAGGCCAGTCAAGTTCCTCCACACCAACCTTGCTCATCCATGTCTTTATTGACCTTGCTTTGTGCACTTTGAGCACTTTGGTGCACAGTCATGTTGGAACAGGAAGTTGTCCAAATTGTAAATGGACAGAAATTAGAACCAAATTGAGAAAGAACATAGCACTGCTTACACGGTAGAGTAAAAAAAAAAGCTTGATCAGGGGGTAATTTCATGACCACCACATTAAGTCATGCTGCACTGTCAAGTGGAAAGATACTAGAAAAGACAGCACCTTGTTGCTAAAACACCCCACCTCACACCTAATTCTGTGCACAAGCTATAATGAAGGCAATAATGTAGAGTATGGAATTTGATACATTAACATTCTGCAGAACCTGGTCAGTGTGAACATGCGAGCCACAATACACAATCCCAAGCAGACCAGATTTTAAGACTAACACTAATGTTGACGCAACTACCGAGGACTACACAAATGAGAACAGGGTGAACCGTTACACCACCATAGGTTAGGTGAAAAAGGTAAGCTCCCAGTTACATGTGCACGTGCACACACACCAGAGATAAGGCTGCAGTGGATTACACCAAGGTTTGCACTTACCACTGAGCCAGTGCTCAACTGGGGGAACAGAGAAGAGCAGGATTACTAGCTCAGCAAGTACACTATTATCTACTTTTAACTGATTAACAGTGATCACATGTATACAAATTCTAAACCCACAAAACTATTCGGGTGACAAGGCGCAAGGCGAGACGACAAATTACCTTGACCTCAAGTTTTCCGCTCTGCTTAATGAAGGACTTCATGACTGAAGTGCGCCCAAGAGAGCTTGGTGTCATCATCAGCAGCTGGTTCTTCTGCACCGTGTGCAGGAAGGAGCGCATGCCAGGTGTGATGCCCTGTAATGACCATAATAAATCTTATGTAGTTAACCAGAAACTGGACCAAGGAGACCATTTTGATGATTTCAATATCAAAAACATTTATATTATAGAATATGGAGAGACAGGGGGGAAGCTGACTTACAGTCATGTACTTCTTAGGGGGAGAGTGCTTCTTCTTGGGGGTGCAAATTGCTTCAACTGCTGCTTCTGCAGCTGCACGCTTGGAAGCGGTGCGAGAGGCCCTGAAATACACACAAATCACTAGTACACACTAATTCAAAGCTACACACTAAAATAAAACAAAGTGCATTAACAATGCAAGCTCACCGAACATCATCCTGAGTATTTTTCCCACTGTCATCTATGGATAAAACAAACACCATTGTTATAAACATTTCATAACTTGAATTAAAAGGCTGTTAAACTACACCATGAATTTAACAGCCACTTTAACTCTAACTGGAAGATTCAGACAAAAGCGGTACCGGATACTGAGGGCCGAGCCATGGAGCGCGTGAATCGGCAGTTTTCCTGGACACTCGGAGATGGTGCCATCTCTTCCTCCACCAGTATGGGAACATTTTCCTCTACCAGTTTCACAGGCTCAGTCTCCTGATTAAGCACATACACACAAATTCCCTAAATTACTCAAAAATGTATGATCATGGCAGTTAATGAATTTTACTTGTGTTTTCCAATCCATATGTTGCTGGTCATTATGAACCATGAATAGCCCATGAGTTAATCAAAGCGTGCTAATGAACGTCTTTACCTCAGGCTGGGTTGACGGAGTTTCAGCGTTAGATTCTGCGTCTGGCTCTTCCTCAGTAACCACCCTATAACAGAGGCAGCCATTCATCTTATATCAGCTTCGTTCACTCGAAGATCTAAATTAAAAAATCCATAACAAACTACAGGAATGAAAGCAAAAATCAGACTTACACTTCCATCTTGTCCTCCATCTCATCATTATCCTCTGGTTCTACATCCACAGACACATCCCCTAAACAAACAGGTCAAAAACAAACAAACAAAAAAAAAAAAGACAACAATAGTTATACAAAGCAGCAATAGACAACCAGTTTTACTTTAACTTTTACACAATTTATATCACAATCACAGCAACTTCCACAATGAAGTTATGACTAAGCTTTGGATCCAAGTCCAACATCTATGTTAACAGCAGCATTGCGGTGAACTGATGCTCCCATTTCTGAAACTACTAAGAGTCAGACTTGATACAATCAGTTCTTACAAAATCTATAATTAAGCCAACTTAAGTTATAAACTTATGCAAGTTGTAAAACAAGCTTTTCTGCCTGGAGCTAATTTCCCATTAAAGACGTTTTGTGATTATGCCTTACGCAGTGACATCACATTCTTTAGCAAGCAGCTGACAGTTTTTTGCTTTGTTAGTAAAAATAAAAATTGTATGATACATTTCCACAAAAAATATCCTTCCTGATTTTCTCATGCCACCTAATGGAGGTACACAAACATAGACCTATGATCTATAGTGTACTGATCAGCTGTTTCAGATAGTTTCTACGATTTAATTTGCATAAATTTAACTCGGACAGAAAACCTAGCAATTCTTCATAACAAGTGCAACTATCCTAACCTTCATGACTCAAATCCAGTGTGCATTTCTGTCTGTGTAAGCTTACCACTGACTGTGCTGCTACATGTTGAGTTGCCCAACCTGGCTTTCTTCTTCAGAAACGAGCGTCGAGAAGCACGCCGCACTGCTTCCTGAGTCATGCTATGCCTGAGGCCTGCAAGAGAGCGCCGTACCACCAGGGATTGTCGGCCCGATTTCCGTGCCGATGCCTGGCCTCCTGCAGCCGCAATGGTAATCTTCTGTGCAGAGCGGCTTGGAGAGGGAGAGCACTGGAGCAACTTTTCAGCAGAAAGACGCTCGGCAGCGGGGACTTTCACCACAACCTCAGACACCAGCATCTGCACAGGAGATGAAGAGCTGCTTGACTCCTCTACCTTGTGCTCCTGCTCCCTTGAAACATTTTCAGGTGACTGTGGAGCTGTCGACTCCTCCTCCACCTTCTCAGCTTGTTCCTTTGCCTTGGCAGCTGCTTTGGTGCGCGTGCTACGTTTGACTGGCTCACTTTCTGCAGCTGTACCGGCAGCGGCTTTATTACGTCGTGTGCGGCGAACAGGCTCCTCAGCCACACTGTCAATACTGCTACTGGGGACATGTGCATCCACCAACTCAGAGATAGAATTGAGAGTGAGCTGGACTGAGGAACGTCGCAGGTTACTGCGCTTCCCCTTAGAGAAACTGAAGAGAGAACAAACAAAAGAAGGAAAAGATTGTTATAGCTGGCACACAACATATTTAAAGATTTCTAAGGATGCCTATTATATAAAAAAAATCTTGTCTGACAAATACATTGACCAGGCATAACATTATGACCACCTGCCTAATATTGTGTTGGTCCCCCATTTGCTGCCAAAACAGCCCTGACCCGTCGTGCACTGTGTATTCTGACACCTTTCTATCAGAACCAGCATTAACTTCTTCAGCAGTTTGAGCAACAGTAGCTCACGGGCCAGCCTTTGCTCCCAACATACATCAATGAGCCTTGGCCGCCCATGACCCTGTCGCCGGTTCACCACTGTTCCCTTTTTTTGCACCACTTTTTTGCACGCTTGTCCATTTTTCTTGCTTCTAACATCAACTTTGAGAACAAAATGTTCACTTGCTGCTTAATATATCCCACCCACTAACAGGTGCCATGATGAGGAGATAATCAGTGTTATTCACTTCACCAGTCAATGCTCATATTGTTATGCCTGATCGCTGTCCATCTAGGTGTTAGAACAACAACAAACTGGCCATGAAATATTACAAATTTTTACAAACACCACTTCTACGGTATAAACCCTCACCGTCTTTTGCTACGAGAGTCGCTGAGCTCCGTAGACACCCGTTTCCTCCGGTTCGTCTTTTTCTGCGATGGCGTCTTTGGCATGAGCTCTGGCTCTGTGCTGAAGTCGCTGCAATGTAAATACTGAGAATTATCTCCACATAATGAGAGTAATAAAAATGGATTCAGTCACAACAGCATAACACAAATCTGGATTGTGTACCTGGAGAACATGCGCTTAGCCTCCTGCTGAATCTCCTCCAGCCATACCATGTGAATACTCTCGATCTCATTGGTGAACTCCTGCAGCTTCCCATTGAACACCTGCACGAGGGAGCGAGTGGCCTCTGGGAGGGAACTCATGGCTGCGTCCCTTAGTAATAATTACATGAGATTATTGAATGAGGGATGATGTCAGAAGTAAGAAGAAAAAAATGCACAACATGAGTTAGAGCTAGACATCAGGAAAATGCACAATGGACATGTATGTATGCCTTTAGAGGCAGATCACTATACTGAAAAGAGATCTGACTTCATGTATACTGATTGTCAATACTGAGTGTCCAGACTCTCATTAGACTCAGATATGACAAAAGATCTATAAGGATTTATTCTGTGTGCCATGAAAACAGGGACCAAAGCACCTGGCTTTTATTAACCTTACCTCTGCTTAGAAACTAGTCTTATCTCAAATCCTCCAGGTTATTTACTTCTAGCTGATGGAAGGCTTATTCTGAATGGTTAAATAAGATGGAAGACATCACCATCTGTGCCATGGTAAAGATCTAGCTTATTGTCGAATACGTTATGTTTAATTCAACCGGATGCTAGCTACCTGACAGAGGCTAACTAGCTATCTTAGCAATGCGTCTAAAAACATTTGGCATGTTTAGCAATACATTGCATGCATAACTCGGAAAACAGAAACACAACTTTTTAAAAAAAATATATATATATATATATATATAAATATAAATATGAAATTAAAATAACATTAGGAAATTTACTAAGCAACGGTTAACATTGAGCTAATGCGCTTAACGTTGAAGCCTTGCTATCAAATAAAAGCTAACGGACTTTAGATTTCAAATAAATAAATTAAAACACATGATACCTTTCGTTTTTTAAAAAAAATATAAGCCTAACAGTTCACACAGTCCGACGTCTTCTTTTGGCCCCGTGTGTCTCCTTTTATTCTTTTCATAAACATACAAATCCCACTGCGCTACAAAAAGTAAAAAACAACCGCCATTCCACTGTTACATGAAAACGTCTCCTCGAGCCACCCGCTCTAAACGGTTTAAGTAGTTTAAAATTCTCAGCACACCAATCATAAGCTGCGCGCGAGCTCATTGGCTAATTTTCGTGTCCGTCAAACCTGACGTGACCAATCGCAACCAGGGAAAGTGGAGCTGAAACAAAATAGGCGGTCCTTATAGGTCCTGAAATTGTATTGGACAACATGGACGTCGATCATTGATTCAAACCACCCAATCCAAATAAAACTGAAAGGGTTTAGCTCCGCCTTCTGGCATATATTTTTTTCCACCAAAGGTAAAAGAAACAAAAACAAAAACAATAACTAAGGTACACTAGCACGCGTGAAGTAATTTTACTCTAGGTACTCAGATTGTCGTCCCCATGTACATTACAGTCTGAAAATAAGTTTAAAAAAATCTAATTTATTGATGGATTTAAACCGGATTTTAATCCGTTTTTAAAACCGCGAGTACAGCAGCTTGAATCAGATGCTCAGACACTGTGGCGTTGCCTTGGTTACCCAGCTAGCCTAGCGTTGGATTCAGCGTCCCTGTTGGTGATCAGCTAGCTGGCTAGCTATGGCGGAAGAATTTCAGTAATCAGGTCCTGGTTAGCTAGTTAATGCTTAAACCTTTTATTCATTTAAGCGTTAAGTGTTTATAGAAAGTGAGTTTGTAATGAAGTCTTTTCATCCCAGTTTGCCTGTTGATCACCAAGGTGAGTTAATGCTGGTCGAGAAAATGTTAGCTAGCTAACACTGTTAGATCTAGCTCGTGGATGAACTCAAATCTAATCTAACAAGTAAACTTAACCAGTGAACAAAACGAGCTATAAGTTATGTGTGGGCTGCTAGCTAGTTGATTAGCTTGCTGTGGCTGATCGATGATCCTCTGATACTATGTGATGGCCATTTATCTTGAACGGTAGGTTAATCAAGAAGAGGGTTTCAGTCCATTAAGGTCGTTTCTCATACAGAGCTGATATCTAAACAGTGGACTTCATTGATGTGTTATGTCCTTGGACTTAACGCTTAACGTGAATCCTCTTAACGCATTTTATTTTTAGTAAGATGAGCCTGTGTCTGAGGTGAACCTGTACGAAGAATGCAGTATTGCTGCTGTGGACTGCACTGCTGTACAAGATGAAGAAAATCTTCCATTTCACCAAAAGAAGAAAAGGTTCTCCAAGTGCGTCTGAGACCGCCAGTGTGCTCTCTGTCGGGTATGACCTGAAGGAGAAAGACTTGGGCAAGGTGCACAAAGCTGCATTCACAGGAGATGTAGCTAAACTCAAGCAGCTCTCCAAAAAGAACGATTTAAACCAGCTTGATAAAGAGAACAGGTGAGTTGTTGGGATATGACATGTCACTAACAGTGTAATAACATAGTGTGTTTCCAGCTTCAGTTAATCGAAGACAGATAACTAGTTAACTAGGGATTAGGAACTTCTGGAGTATATTCTTCATCTTATACACTATATTGCCAAAAGTTTTTGGATACTCCTTGAAATCACTGAATTCAGGTGTTGTTTTTTGGGGTTGGGCTCAGCTCCTTAGTTCCAGTGAAAGGAACTCTTAATGCTTCAGCTTCATACCAAGATTATTTTGGACAATGTCATGCTCCCAACTTTGTGGATAGAGTTTGGGGATGACCCCTTCCTGTTCCAACATGACTGCACACCAGTGCACAAAGCAAGGTCCATAAAGACATGGATGAGCGAGTTTGGAGTTTCTCGTCCTGGATAAGTGCCTGACCTCACAAATGCGCTTCTAGAGGAATGGTCAAAAATTCCCATAAACACACTCCTAAACCTTGTGGAAAGCCTTCCCAGAAGAGTTTAAGCTGTTATAGCTGCAAAGGGTGGGCCAACTCCATATTACATTCATGTGCAGGTAAAGGTTTTGGCCAGGCTCGCAGTCTCCGCTCCAATTCATCCCAAAGGTGTTCTATGGGGTTGAGGTCAGGACTCTGTGAAGTTCCTCCACACCAAACTCACTCATCCATGTCTTTATGGACATTTTACGGTCTTTATTATTCACCAGCTTTGTGCACTGGTGTGCCGTCATGTTGGAACAGGAAGGGGTCATCCCCAAACTGTTCCCACAAAGCTGGGAGCATGAAATTGTCCAAAATGTCTTGGTATGTTGAAGCATTAAAAGTTCCTTTCACTAAAGAAAGAACCCAACCCCTGATAAACAACACCTGAATTCAATGATTTGGAGGGGTGTCCAAGAACGTTTGGCAAAATAGTGTACATAGATTTGTGTTATACTGTATGTGTATTGTTAAGGTTAAAATTCCAGTTACAGTGCTGCTTCCAGAGCATGAACGAATTGTTGTATTTTTAAAAAAAAAATGCATTTGTGTGTTTGGACTTGCAGAACTGCACTACATATAGCATGCGTTCATGGACACACAGAAGTAGTTCAGTATTTGGTGGAAAACAAAGTTAAACTCAACCTATGTGACAATCAAAACCGCTCCGCCTTAATGAAGGTATGACCAGGTTTCCTTGTTTATTTACTTTTTCTCAAAGTGCTGGCTTATTAGTGTGCTAACTAGACAGTTAATTCTGTTTATCAACTTAAAATATGAGCACTATCATATAGTTGTTTTACTCAGCATGCCTACTTCAATGTGTTTGTTGCGTTTTCTTTGGGTCTTGGTAGGCGGTGCAATGCCAGCAGGATCGCTGTGTGTCCATCCTCCTTGAGCATGAGGCAGATCCCAACTTGGTGGATATCAATGGGAACACATCGTTGCACCTGGCTGCCCGCATCCCCTCAGTACCTGTGGCGTTGAAGCTTCTCGAACATGAGGCAAACATCAATGCCCAGAACAAGGTGACGCCACAACACAGTGTTTTCACCAGCATTCCATTCCACTTCATCCCTTAGGGATACATTTCCGTTATCCAAGTGGCACGATGAAATTGTACTGTTACAAACCAACAGCTGAAAGCACAAGAGGACTTTACCTTTCTTTCTGATCAGATCCTAGCTTTTAGTGTATAATGATGGTTTTAGTTAAATACTATACATACACTATATTTTGCCAAAAGTTTTGGGACACCCCTCCAAATTATTGAATTCAGGTTTTCCAACATGACTGTGCACCAGTGCACAAAGCAAGGTTCAGAAAGACGTGGAGGAACTTGACTGGTCTGCACAGAGTCCTGACCTCAACCTTTATCCCTTTAACCTTTATTTGGGATGAATTAAAGCGGAGACTCTGAGCCATTCCAAAACTGGGCCGTCTGCCTTTACATGCACATGAATGTAATATGGAGTTGTCCCACCCTTTGCAGATATAACAGCTTCAGATCTTCTGGGAAGGCTTTCCACAAATTGTAGGAGTGTGTTTATGGGAATTTTTTACCATTCCTCTAGAAGCGCATTTGTGAGGTCTGTCACTGATGTTGGACGAGAAGGTCTGGCTCACAGTATCCGCTCTAATTCATCCCAAAGATGGTCTATCAGGTTGAGGTCAGGACTTTACACCAAACTTGCTCATTCATGTCTTTATGGACCTTGCTTTGTGCCTCTGGTGTGCAGTCAAGTTGGAACAGGAAGGGCTCATCCCCAAACTGTTCCCACAAAGTTGGGAGCATGAAATTGTCCAAAATAGTATGCTGAAGCATTAAGGGTACCTTCACTGGAACTAAGAGTCCAAGCCCAACACCTGAATTCAATGATTTGGAGGATGTCCCAAAACTTAGTTTAATGTGTTTGTAGGAAGGCAATACTCCCCTGATGTTGTCAGTGGAAGAAAATCATGCAGAGATGGCTGAATTTTTGCTTAAGGAGGGGGCAGATGTCAATCTGCAGAACCAGGAGAGAAGGTAAGATTGCTAGTCCTAAAATTTAAATCTCAAGTAAACGATAAGCATCTTGACACCCACCAGTTACTTGATATAACAAATAATATATACTGTATTCTTGTTGAGCTGCCAATAACGCATTCAGATCTTTTACACATGTTTTTGTCCACAAGAACCCCTTTACTGATTGCTGCTTGCAATGGACAAATAAGTATGGTGCGACTGCTGTTGCAGTACAATGCTGATATCACTGTGAAGGATAATAAAGGATGGTCATCTGACGACTATGCTGTGATGAATGGGCATCATGCGTAAGTGCCTTGTTTGTTTATGTGTGAGATACAAAGTTTCAGCCACAAAACCGCTGAAGTTGTAGAAACAGTACAGAGACCTAATCCATATTGCGAATGATTTCCAGTTGTTCCCATCTGATCATTGAGCATGGGACGAAGAGGAAGCCATTGCAGTCACCCTCAAATCTCGCCTTCAGTAAAAACAAGCAGACTTCACTCTTGGGCAGTCCTGAGTCTGGCTTTGCTCTTGGAGGTCCAGCTCTAGGCAAAGATGGTGAGTGCTCTGAGGATGTTTCATATATTCCACATGATTCAAAATGAATGATCTTCAGATTTGTCATGTTTCATTATTGGAAATAGCGACTGCAGAACCTTAATCATGTTAGGAGGCTGTGTTAACATATTATAACTCTTATTTCATTCTCATCTGTGTCAGATGTCAGAATGCTTGTATCATACTTTGCAATGTTCCATCTGAAGTCCTTTTATTTTCCTCCCAATCATATGACTTGCATTTGCATGTTAATGGAAAACTGCAGGAGGAAGTGCAAAAGAAGGGAAAGGTATAACGAACCGCTAATATTCCACAGAGCAGACACGACACCGCCAATTAGCTAGTTCATGAAAATACGTATATGGTGGGGTCCAAAAGTCTGGTACCATTTGGAAATAACAGAAGTTTAAAGACATTTTTAATAATAGGTTTATTATCTTGTTCTGCACTGTTTCTAAAACACCATTTAAAAGCAAGATAAGAGTTTGTATGTGCTACGTTGTACAAAATGGTCAGGTTTATATTGAGTCTTCATTGAAGCATGTCATCAGAAGACACTGTGATGGATTTGACAATCCATCCATTTATCAAGTTTGTGCCAGCTTGAGTTTATGCTGTCATTACAGCAAAAGGCCAAATATTAACAAATTATTGCTGGTAATGTATTGAAAAGTCTGTATTCGATTAAATAAATGCAATATGGAAGCATCGTCATTGGCAGTCTCAGACTTTTGGACCTCACAGTATTTGTGTTGATGATGATGATGGTGTGAGTAGACTATAGGAGAATAGAATAGAATGAGAAACTAATAGAAATATCCCCTGAAATTGTCAAATGATTGATTTAGTTTCATACTAATACAACCCAAATTGTCTGATCTGATTGTCAGTTATTATCTATCATTTTTTATTATCTGCATTGTATAGGAAAATAACATAGTAAGTCATAAATTTAACATAAGCATCATTTTAAATTTATCCACGATGATGTGTAGTGATGTTGGTCAATTGTGGTTTCCAGATACAGAGGACAATTCCCATGCAGAGTCTATCAGTAGGTAAGAAATCATGCAGAACAACTAGTAATTGATAAGGCTGGTGTGTGAGTATGAGACCATCTTACTTATAAAATCCACATTCTAGAGCATCAAAAAGTGGCCCTGCCGATTCCTGGCCCTCTACAGACGACGATAATGATGACCAAGAGCTTGATCTCGGTCCAAAGGTAATTATGAGTGTCCTGCATTAATTCCTATACTGGAGACATGTTCTCTTTTGCAGATCTTTGTAGTGTAAACAATTCGAAAACATATATGCATCTGACATAAATGAAAACAACTGATGTAAATCTGCACTATGCCAGTATCATGAATAATGCAGGAATAAGCAGTGACGTGTTAGCTCACAATGTCCTCTAAGAGATTGCTCAGATATTTTGCAGTAAATACTGGCAACTGCTAGCTTGATGGAAAATTGAGTCTTTAAGCAGTACTGACTAAAGGAAATATTATAGACCAGGTCTGCGATTCTATCCTGGATATCGTTTGTTTTTGGATGAGATACTGTTTCATTGGGCCCAGCAATACTTATTCATTTCCAAGGAGATTCAGTTTAGTTTACCTCCATGCAGAATTATTGTCCCAGTATACACTGATCAGGCATAATATTATGACCACCTGTCTAATATTGTGTTGGTCTTCCAGATCTGGCACCAAGATGTTAGCAGCAGATCAGGACTTAAAGGATACTTTTGATAGATACTGACCATTGCAGACCAGGAACACCCCACAAGAGCTGCAGTTTTGGAGATGCTCTGATCCAGTGGTCTAGCCATCACAATTTGACCCTTGTCAAACTCTGTCAAATCCTTACGCTTGCCCATTTTTCCTGCTTCTAACACATCAACTTTGAGGACAAAATGTTCACTTGCTGCCTAATATATCCCACCCACTAACAGGTGCCATGATGAGGAGATCATCAGTCTTATTCACTTCATCTGGCGGTGGACATAATGTTATGGTTGATCAGTGTAGTGTAACTGGCTGAATACAGTATAATAACATATGTTTGAGGTGTTCCTTTTGTTTTGTACAAAGTTAATATATTTTCCTCAAAATAACATCAAACCTGTTTTGTTGTAGAAACCTCAAAAGCTAAACTTGAAGAAACTCATGAGTGCCTCCAAACTCGAGGGGAAAAGATGTAAGTACCATACCAGATGTTTAGTACATCTTCCTTTAGCTTGTGGCTATGCTTTAACCTGAATCCCCTGCCCTGTAGTCACTGTCGATAAGGATCCAGATAAATCCTGGAGTGGAACTGAATCCGAGCCTATCAGCGAGGGCAATGCAGTAGAGCACGTGGCTTTCCCTGGTAGCAGTTCCTTCACCCAGCTTCCTGTTACCCCTAAACCTCTATCCTTTTCCAATCTTCCCCAGATGACCTCCACCCCCCTTATCAGTTCCCAAAAGGTAATCTCACCAGTTAGTCTCTCACACTGGTCTTCTAAATTCTGCTTTTCTATCCTTTTGTCTATGCATTCCGTCCCATCCTTGTGGGGTAGGTGAGGAGTCTGAAGTCTCAGAGTTGCCCCACGGCAGCAAATCGGATGTAGAAGCCAGTGAAAGTTCAGAGGAAGAAGAATCAGAGGAAAGTGATGATGTTGAAGATGAGGATGAAGAAGAGGAGGAGGATGAAGAAGAAGAAGACGATGAAGATGATGAAGAAGAGGAAAATGAAGAAGATGAAGATGACGAAGAAAGTGATGGTGAAAAAGAAGAAGAGGAGGAGACCATTGTTGCAAAAACACATGAAGGCGATAATGGGAGAGAAGTTCCTGAGATGCAAAAAATCACAGCTGACCTTCAGATGCAGTCTGATGTAAACCTGGAGCCTACAATACAGCCTGAGCCAGCGAACACATTGATTGAGGAAAGTGACCACACTATGGAGCACTTTAGTTTGATGGGGGCAGAAAGCATAGAGACAGAAATAGAGGGCATAGCGAGACAAAACATAATGCGTTCAGAGAACCCAGATGATGCCATGGAGAAGGCAGTTCCACACACACTAGCTATAGAAGCTAGCTCTCTATTATCAGGCATTAGGGTGGAATCAGCACTCTCTGATGAAGACGAAAATGATTACAGTAACACATGTGTCACAGAAGCATTTAGAACACCTCTACAAATTGCAGGATCTACACCAAGAACTGAGAAGAATTGTGAAGGTGATGGTGATGAGAACTGGGATGAAGATGAAGACAATGAACCTTCCAATTGCATGGTATCTAAGCAACCTCATGAAATAGGCGATGAAAAACATTTCACTAATGACATAAAGGCTGATGATTCTCTTTCACATGCACTCCCTCAGTCCACAAATCAGGACAGAGCAGATGATAATAGCAATCAAGAAAATGTAAATGATATAACCAAGCCATCAGACTTAAACCCTCTGAGATATAAAGAAGAACCTGAAAGCTCAGAAGACACCTGGGGATCTGGCTCAGATCATGAAAAAGAAGGTTTAGAGGAAGGTGACACTTTAGATATTAAGCCAGTTAATCTTCAGTTTTATGAGAGGGAACGTATAAGAGCTGAGGACCGGACAGTAATACATGATGATGATGATGAGAATTTGCCAGTGTCCATGATCGTTGGCAGTGATGATTTAGAAGATACAGAAAGTCACATGAGGTTACCTGCGGAACATGCAGAGGATGGAGAAATTGTATATCTTGAAGAAATCCCACAGACAGTCATTGATGACATTGATGTGTCTTCTCATTCTGATAAGGATGACAAAGATGAAGGGCTTGGAAATTTAAAGGTACAAGAGCATGTACATCATATCATTCCAGGGCGAGGAACATTACAGGTAGAAAGAAGCCTTGGATAGTTATAAAATGGGTTTTAAGTTGTTTTGGTGCATTACAGTGGGAATTATTCATTTCTTCCATTCTGTTTTCTTCATGCAAACTCTTCATCCAATCTCTAATGTTGCCCGTTACTATTAACAAATCTTTTTTTTTTTTCAGGAAAGAGAGGAAAAATCATCTTCAGAAGATGAATATGAAGAAGAAGACATGGTTGAAGAATGTGATGAAGTACAAAATGAAAAAGCAGAGTTTGATCATCTACCAAAGGCAGAAAAGTCGAAAAGGGGTGAGGTTTAAAACCGTACAGAACCATGTAAAGCTTATAAAAGACATTTTCACGTATTTCATGAAGTTATTTAAACCCTGCATTTCAGATTTCTTGTCAGAGCTAGGAATTGAAAAGGAAGACGAGGAAGAGGATTCCCCATGGGACTCAGAGGTTTAGCTGCTAAAATAATATACAGTCCTATACCTATATTCAAACTGCACTTCAACACATAGACATGATCACTGCCTCTTACTCTCTCTCTCGCTTCTCTCTCAGTCTGGGTCAGAGAGTCCAAGCAAAAAGGAGCGGGAAAGTGGGCTGAACTCCCCAACCAAGTCACATAAACCCATGTCCAGTATTCGTGAGGAGAGCAATGACGGTATGTAAGCTATATCACTGTTTTCCCTTACATGCTTAGAGCTGGAAAGCAGTTTTAAACAGGACAAGCTTTGCATCAGTAAACCATCTCTGCAGCCATTTCATGCCTTAAGAAACATTCAAAGCTGAGAATACATTTTTATTGTGGTGCACTGCTTCTGCTTTTTATCAACTGATGCCATCCAAGCATTTCCCTACTGACTTTACATTAAAAGTAATATATTTTTTAATGGACAGTTGAGTATATTTGACAATTTTTCTATAAATCATTCCTTTTTTTAGCTCTGCATTATATTCCATCTTTCTTAAGAGGACCGAAGCACAGTAGTGTATTCAGGAGTGTTGCTCAGCCTGGCCGTCAGAAGGCAGTGGGTATGCCTATTAAATTGCTGCACGATGTCCTGTTTTTCACCAGGACTAAATATAGCCCATAACCCCCTGTCTTTACCATTTCACGTCACATTATGTTCTCACGTCTGTCACAGGTCTCGGTCTATAATGGTTTTTTGTGTTTCTGCATATCTGTTGTCAGTGTCTGTGTTGAACATGGTGGTCTTGCATCCTGTGGAACTGATTTATTGTTTATTAATGTCTAAGTGACAGATATCGATGCTTTAAATGATGCTATAATAGAAAAACTTTTAGAAGAACTGAGGGTCTTTATTATCGCCACACATACATTACAGCACAGTGGAATTTTTTACTTCACATATCCCAGCTGAGGAAGTTGGGGTCAGAGTGCAGGGGCAGCTATGATACAGCCCCCCTGGAGCAGAGAGGGTTAAGGGCCTTGCTCAATTGCCCAACAGTGGAGCTTGGTGGTGCTGGGGCTTGATCCCTGATCTTCCGATCAACATCCCACAGCCTTAACCACTTGAGCCCCCTAAATAGCTATATTATGCATTAAGGCTGAGTTTAAAAGACACTGGGATACACTAGCGTCTTATAGTGCTGCCACAACATATAATGAAGTAATAAACACCACTTAAATGAAAATTAGGAGTGTGACATAGGTTTGTAGTCCAAGAATAGAAAATTAGAACAACATCTAGTTTTAGCAATACTGCCCAAGTTACAGCTCGAACACCGCAAAATACTGTTGGTCATGCTGAACAACATAGATACATATAGTTCTTGGTCCAGTAGTGATCTGTTATAGATCATGTTGAAACATGCGTACAATCATGGAATCTAACACTATCAATGTTTTGTCGCAAAAGTGGTTGTTCTAGCATGTTGTAACTGACCGCAGCAGGATTTAAAACTGATACACAAAACCGAGTTTGTAGTAAAGTAAAATCAGTTACAGGAACTGTGGCTCATGCATTTGCACTAACATTCACTATGGTGCCATGCGATTTGTTGATATTAACATATATAAAGTGACTGAATTGCCTTCAGTGTGTTGCTTGCACATCACAGCTCATATGCATTAAGGAAATTGTCTTTGTGCATGCGAATGCCCAAAATGGAGCTGCTCTTGTTAAATGTGTGCTTTATTTTACTCTTAATGTGTCAAGATGTAAAATTTCTGTCCTTGTGCAGTTGTAAGGACTAGTCAGGAAGAACACGATAAGAGTGATGAAGAGAAATCAGAAAAGCAGGTAATCTTTGAGGATGCCTTTTCATTTCATTTTAATTTAGCAAGTTTCATTTGTATTCGATGTATGAATTATGCCTTTTTTGTTTTCTCAGCACAAACTGCTTCATAGAGAACCAGTAGCAATGATGAAAAAGCTACTGGAGTCCAAAGATGTTCAAAATAAGACAGGTAATAACAGTGATGTATGTTTATTTTAGCGTGCCTATATCTTGTTATTTAGACATTCCCAACAAATCTCAACGCTATGTCTTTGCTTGCAGATGTAATGGAGGAACTTGGTTTAGGAGATGTTGATGATCTTGAAGGTAATTCTGAGCTTGGTGAACTTGGCCATTTTAAACTTTCATGACATTCTTGTTCAGATTTTCTAAAGGATTCAACTTTATTTGTGTATTTCCATCTTATCTAAAAGAAAAGCAACAAATCCCAGCAGGTCAGATGCTCTGTATTTCATTCCGCTCTGAGCTTTGTAGTGTTAGGATTATTTCTTGCAGTAAACGCTATAACATGAATACCTTAACCTATAGCCGTAGATTAAAGATCTTATTCTCAACACAGATGCTTCAGACTGGGACTCAGCAAGTACCACCAGTAAAGCCAGTAAAAATCTGCCAGGTTACAAACCCGAGGAAGAGTTAGTGAGCGAAACCCTAGTGCCTCTACCAGTCGTCCAACAGCAGGAACTACGCCCATCTTATACAGAACCACAGGGAGCTGCCACAACAAGAAAGGAAGAAAGAAAAGAATCTTCCCTTCTAGGAAATCGTCCACTGCCAAGTCCACGCTCGTTCAAATCTCTGCCCCAAACCCAACCTCAAACACACATTGACAAGGAGTCCAATAAGAAACCAATAAGTGATGAAGGTGAGCAAGATCCTTTTTAAACCTATAAAACATTTCCTTCTAATATTTATATAAGATGTTTGAATAATCAGATAGCCTAAAGGTATTACATTTCAAATTGTATTGCAGACTCAGACTGGGACACAGACAACACCTCCGGTCCTACTAAGATGGCCACACCATTGCCAAACAAAAAAGGTATGTAGATCAGTTGAACATATACTGATGCCAGCTTCTCATAAACTCCACAACACTATCAGATATTTATATTGATAAATATTATTTCCTGTGATGCTCTAGTGTCACCTCCAGAGGAAGATGAAGAGAGTGATTATAGCTCAGAGGCCAATGAACATCCAGGAGAGGTGGGCAGAAATCAGAGCATACTGCACACATTTTTTTAATGCACCTGTCTCCATTATCTTTTTTATTTAGGTGTCCAAATGATATTGTTTTTGATAATCAACCATTTGTACAGTGTTGGTTGAGTGGAAACTATTTCTGAAATGCTGCTCAAGTCAAAAATATTGTGTATCCTGCAAGTCATTTTGGTTAATGTGCAGTTGTTTGGGGTTTTTTTTTTCCCCCCAATGTTAATTGTATTTCTTTGTCCACTTCTGCTGTCGAAGGAGAGAGAGACTTTAGGGGGACTTGAGGTAGATCTAAGTAGTCCATGTCAGCTTCCCCACACTGAATCCCAGGCCCCTGAGGGTCAGGTAGAAGAGAAAGAAGAGGATAACGAAAATACATCATTCCATGAGAATACCTGGGAGCAACGCTATGAGAAAATCTGGGTGGAAATTGAGAAAAAGGAAACAAAATCCCAATACAAAAACGTAGCTGCTGAGCTTAAAGAAAGATTTGGGGAGATCGAGCAGAAGGAGCGAAGAAAGAACAAAGAGACGAACGAAGAAGCCAATGAAGATGTAACAAAAGACTCGGTGATTCCTCAGGTTGCATCTGAGGAAGACTCCAGTGAGGAAGAGGAAGAATTGATAGTGCGACCCACTACACTGGCTAAGATCGTTAGACTGCTGCCTATTCCTGAGCAGAGGGAGTCTGGACAAGAGGAATCCTACTCTGAGGATCCTCCCAGTAATGATCTTGCCAAACACAAAGATATCCAGCAACATTGCTTGGAGACTCTGAATGAAACGGCTCAAGAAGCAGAAAGCAGCGCTTACGAAAGGCCTGGCTATAGTACGGACTCTTTCTCTGTTATAAGTGAAAATAAAGAGACTGACACAGGAATTCTCAAAACTCCATTTGCTATAAATCAAGAATCTTCTCAGGAAGCTGGGATTAGTCTCCTGCAGTTATTTGGGAAAGAAAAGGTTCTTCCCTCTATATCAGATGCAGTCTCTTGCAACTCAGGTGAAATGATTGAGGAGGGCCTACAGGGGTCCAGAACTGAGGTAGGGAAATGGAGAAGAAGGACATCACAGCTTTGTAGCAGTACTCTCAATGTCATATTTGTCATCTTTTCCATTTTCTTTCCTTCACTAATTCTGTAACTGTGAGCAGGACAGATTTTGTATTAGTGCTGTTTCTTTTAAATATTATAGTTAAATTTCCCCAGGTTGCCGTTGCAGCTGAACTGTTTCAGTGCTTCACGGGATACCTACATGATCGTGTATTACTAGTGATTGTAACCTCGCTAAAAGACAATAAAACAGCTGTAAATCTTTATAATGTAATTTTGTATTTGTGGCCTTTTGGAAAAACCATGATCCATGGGTGAACATTAAGTATCTACTTGTACAGCCCTATTTCCTTCCTACCTAGCAGGGTCTGAACTGCTCATGTCTTATTCCCCATCTGGCTCAAGCTGCTTAGCCATTAAAAATTAACAGCTTGATTTTTGCCCAAGTGTCAGGTTATAAAATAGCACACCACACACCTTGCGTCTTTAGGGACTCTCTTTACACTTCAGCTTTTGTATGTCAATTTCCTTCATCTACCTGAAGACCACATCTCATCTTTCCTGAGTAGTGTGTATCGTGCCTGTGTGTGTGTTTGTGCATTCACACCTCTTGTTGACGCTGTTTGGTTTTCCATCATTAGTGCTTCTTTTAAAAAGAATTTTAAAAGAAGACTTCTGTCTTGTTGAATGTTTTATATGTTTTACGTTTGTGTTTTTCTGCTTGTTTCAGTATTTGTATCATTTAAATGTTAATGTTGTACCCAAAAACTGAACCGAAATTGATGTAAACTACGCATGCTCTTGCTTTTAGAGTGGTGGGGAAAAGCCTGGTGTCATGAAAGGAGAACCTACATCCAGTGCCTTTTGTAACACTCATGGCTCTGGTAAACAAGTAGACGTTGACCAAGGAAAAGGCAAGAAAGCAGACACCAACCCAGACAAGCCAAACCCTAAACAGGAAGGGACATGTGATAGCGGATCTCATCACAAGGAAGACGCGTTAAAGAAAAGGGATCACATTTCTCCAAAATGGCCAACAAGAAGCCCAAGGAGGTAAGATTTGATAAGTTGGAAGCTGGGGTTGACATTTGGAAATGTCAATTTGTATGAGAATTCTTTCTTCGGTTTTCTGTGTGGAAAGATTTATGCATAAACATGGCTAGTCATACTCCACTTCTAGAAAATTTGTAATCTGTAACTGAGGTCAATACAAAGAATTACATTACATGCATACAAACCCTTGGTCCCTTTAGTCCCTTTAGCGATTAACAAAAAACAAATCATTTTCAACAAATCATCATTTTGTTCAGTGACCTGGCTATTGCTTTGTCGGAAACACCCTCACATGGTTATTTGCGCATCTTTGAATGATGTCTGGTGGTGGGCAGCAGAATCTTTTCACCCTCATGATGAATGTAATCCCCAACACTTAACAGGAGAACAACACAACTTGATGATGAGACGAAGAGCGCTATGGGTAGCCAGGGGAACCTGCTACATGTTCCTGCCCCAAAGCAGTCTAGAGATCCATGCCCTGTGAATCATCGTAATGGAGGCCCCCTGTCTGTGTTTGATGATAGTACTTTAAGTGAGGTGTCAGAAGATGAAGGAAGGTACATATGCAGTATGCCATTCTTTTCATATGATTTGGACTTTCTGACTTGCTCATTATGCACTCAAATATCAGACACTACTAAAATGCGTCTGTTTCGGATGCCATATACATGCGTGTATACAGTATAGATACTGCATTGTACCATTTCTAGATCGTGCAACCCAGGCTGTCCCTGGATATCATTGTCGTTTTATGTTAACAGATTATTTGGCTAAAAACAATTTTTGCATTGTCTTTTGTTGATTTTGTGTAGGTCTCCATCTTCATCGCATAGGGCTGAGAAAAAGGTATGGTTGTGTGTTAAATTTATAATCACTATATAATATATACTGATCAGACATAACATTATGAACACTGCCAGGTGAAGGTAATAACACTGATGATCTCCTCATCATGGCACCTGTTAGTGGGTGGGATATATTAGGCAGCAAGTGAACATTTTGTTCTCAAAGTTGATGTGTTAGAAGCAGGAAAAATGGGCAAGCGTAAGGATTTGAGCGAATTTGACAAGGGCCAAATTGTGATGGCTAGACCACTGGATCAGAGCATGTCCAAAACTGCAACTCTTGTGGGGGGTTCCCAGTCTGCAGTGGTCAGTATCTATCAAAAGAGTTCCAAGTAATGAACAGTGGTGAACCGGCGATAGGGTCATGGACGGCCGAGGCTGTCCCGTGTGATCCGATCCAACAGACGAGCTACTGTTGCTCAAATTGCTGTAGAAGTGAATGCTGGCTCTGATAGAAATGTGTCGGAATACATAGTGCAGGATGGGTCAGGGCTGTTTTGGCAGCAAAAGGGGGACCAACACAATATCAGACAGGTGGTCATAATGTTATGCCAGGTCAGTGTGCGTGTATATACACACATACATGTATATAAATAAATAATAGACACAGTATTTAGATGTACTTTAAACCAAAATGTTTATATGTCCAGAACGATGGAGATTTGGAAATGGCAGATGACTTTGAAGACCTCACACAGTCTTCTGACACAGCTACTGAGGAGCTGGAGTCTGCTACATCAGGGTACTATAATGCCTCTCTGCTCATCAAGCAGCTGGACACCAGCTCTATAGGTAAGCTGGGCTTATACATTTTCATACATTTCATTAGACACTATATCGAAGACTGCCAATTAGAGCAATAAATATTTTCTGATTCATTTCGCAAGGAGACTGATAATTTCGCAAGATGCACCTTATTCAGGGAGGCTGGTGTTAATGGAAATTGATTCTTAATTGTCTTTTCTGCCTGTCTTTGTAGATTCAGTGAGCATGGTGAAGTTGCAAAACATGTTCCATGAATATGAGCGCACCATCCAGAAGGACCGCAACAGATACAAACGACTGGCTGATAAGGTTTGTCAGCTGGAACAGGAGCGGAACGAGCTCAAACTCTTGCTGGAGGAGAGCAGAGAGAACAAGTCCATCCTGGAGCACCTCCGGTTAGACCTAGAGACAGACCTCAACAACCTCAAGTGAGTTTTGTCTTTGACGTGGTCACAAGAAACATGGCCGATTTGTTTCCCCAAAGTGTTTGAGCTTAACTTTGTGCTTTCCACTGTAGGTTTTTGCTGAAGCAGGAACAGGAGAAGCACCAGAGTGCATCTATGCTGTATGAGAAGACCCGGGAACAGCTGTTTAGGAAAGAGGAGCAGCACCGGGAGGAGGCAGAGGAGAGGGAGAAAGTGGAGCTCAAAATGAGGAACCTGGAACTAGAAATTAGGGCCCTAGTGAACAACATGAAGCAGGTAATCATCTATGACACTGCTAAAGTTGGATTGAGACCAAATTTGATGCTAAATTATATTCTTTTTTTTTATTAATCAAATATGTTGCTTATTATTGGCTTACCAGTCAGTTTGAGCATTTAAACTATTTTGTATATGTTTGTATAGCTAGTGATGTTTAGTTTCACTGGACTTACACTGCCCTACTCAGATGTAACTTCAAGAGAAGTTTTGGAGAACATTTGAGTCAAGAGAAGGCAAAGTCAGAAGAAAACTTGGCCTACTGTTAAAATTATCATAATATTTTTGCATAATTAAAATTGAATGAGCTGTAATTTACTTTCTCTAATGTGGTATGTGGCATAGTTGGAGGAAGACAGGAATGAAACCCAGCGTCTTTTGGCCCATGAGAAAAATGCTCGAGCTTTGCAGGAGGATCTGCTGAGAAGTCACCTGCGCAAACAACAGGACATTGAGGAGAAGAACGTCAGGAACCTCACCAAGAGCAATGAGGTAACGGTCAAACTATATAAATCTGATGCTGGACACCTGGAGTCGTGATGGACACATTTATTATTGTAAGCCTACATTAACATGTCTTGTCCAGGCCACATCCCCACTGACTGAAGCCACTGAGCATGAGAGGGAGCTGCAGCAGCAGGTCTGCACTTTGCAGGAGGAGTTAAGTTCAGTGCGGGCTGAGCTTGAGCACATTCGGTCCCTCAGCCAGCAAGAGGAGAGCAGATTGGTTGATGAGAGAGACGCACTGCGGGAGAGACTGGAGGATGCTCGACGCGACCTAAAGCTAAATGATGAGACTCTAGCCCAGACTGTCTTCCAGTACAACGGGCAGATGAGCACCCTGAAGTCAGAGTGCACACTGCTCAGCACCAAACTGGAGCATGAGAGGCAGGCGAGGCAACAACTGGAGGCTGAGGCAGAGACCAGCAAAACCCGGCTCCAGGTAGCACTGCAGGAGACTGACAGGTGTCAGGTGAGCTGTTTGTGCTTTTGAAATAGGATGTTTAAAGTGTTTATTTTCTCTCTTTTAGTGTTGTAATTGTCTCATGGCGGTTTTATATATGTTGCACCCATAATCAGCACATTGAGTTTAGTTTTGTGTTAGTACTGCTGTTTGCTAACTGTACTCCTCTACTCCTGTCAGGCGGCACGTACAGAGACAGAGCGTACCCTGCAACGTGAGCGTGAACAACATCAGCGATCTGAAGAGAAGTGGACATCGGAATCCAGCTCGCAGCGTGACACCGTCCAGTCACTTTCTCAGAAGCTGAGTGAGGCTGAGGCTCGTGCTAACAGCCTGGAGAATGAGTGGCACAGAGCCACTATGAGTGTGGCTGAGAAGAGTGCTCTGCTGGAGACGGCAGCTCGCGAACGTGAACAGGCTCGTGCGCGACTTGAGGAGCTAGAGGGGATGCTGCAGAGTGAGCGCGATCGGGTGAGCCGTGCCACTGCCAGACATGATGCCATGCAGGAGAGGCTGGCACAGGCACAGAGCGAGGGTGCCTTGCTTAGGCAGCAGTTGGAGGAGGCACAAAACAGAGGCACAGCCAAGGAGCAGGCTGTTACAAACGCACAGGAGTGCTTCACTCAAGCTCTCAACCAGCTGCGTGCCAACGGTGAGGAGAGAGTACAGCTGGTTGAAGAGAGGAGCAAGGAGCTGGCAACCAAAAATGCAGAGCTCAGAGAACAAAACTACAGACTGGAGCAAGAGAAAGCTGATAGAGAGGTGGGCATGGTATAAAATTATTCAGATGAGTTGGTTCTGTTAGAACATTTACAGTCATTTATATAAAGAGCTGTGATGTACTGTTGTCCCCATGGTAGAGTACTCTGAGGCAGCTTCAACAGGAGCTGGCCGACTCTCTAAAGAAGCTGGCCATGTGTGAGGCATCACTAGAGGTGAACACTCGGTACCGCAGCGACCTGGAGGAAGAGAAAGCACGCAATCAGAAAGACATAGACAGACTCAAGGGAAAGGTGTCCAAAGATGTCCCATTTTCTAATAACGTCATGTTATGTAATGATTGAGGCATGGATGTTGTAGCCTAAATTGAATTTCAATTAAATAGTCAAGTACAGCTACTCAAGCAATACTTAGGTAGACCAAGTGTTGGGAAGTGAGCCTTCTTTTTTTTTTTTTAACTCCAGCTTCAGGAGAGTGAGGAGAACAACCTTCAGGTGGAAAGACGCATTAACACTTTGATGGGCACTTTGGAGGAGAAGGAGCGAGACCTCATCAGCACTGGTCAGAAACTCCAGGAGGTGCTCGCTGCTACATCACGTTCAGAGCAAACCACTAAACAGCTAGAGGAGGCAATGCAGAGGTATTTAAAAATGCAATGTCTGATGTGATTCTTTATGTACAATATTGCTGAATTATTGTTTTTTCATGGTTTTTGTAATAAGTAAATGTAGGTCCATAGTTTTTTTTTTTTTTTTTTCTGAAAATCACAACCTACCATCATAGTTTGTCATGATTGATTGGTGACTTGATTTGATTGTGTTTAATTCACTTTTTAACTTGGACCTAATGTACACGACTCACAAAAAGTTAAGGATATTTGGCTTTTGGGTGAAATTTATGGAAAATGTAAAAAGTTCATGCTACAGTGATATTATATCATGAAAGTAGGGCATTTAAGTAGAAGCCTGCAATGGTGATTTCCTCATCTCAAACAATTTATTGAAACAAAAGTCAACAACAGTGGTGGGTATACCACAACAAAAAATGTCAATGTCTCAATAATTTGTCATGTGCCCTTGACCATCAATTACAGCTTGACAACGATGTCTCATGCTGTTCACGAGTCGACTTATTGTCTGCTGAGGCAAGGCATTCCACTCTTCTTGAAGGGCGGCCCTCAGGTCATTGAGGTTCTGGGGTGCAGGGTTACGAGCCTCTACACGGCGACTCAGCTGATCCCATAGGTTTTCTATGGGATTCAGGTCTGGAGAAAGTGCAGGCCACTCCATTTGAGGTACCCCAGTCTCCAGCAGCCGTTCCCTAATGATGCGACCTCGATGAGCTGGAGCATTGTCGTCCATGAAGATGAAATTAGGCCCGTGTTGTTCATGCAGGGGCACAATGACTGGATTAATGATGTTATTCAGGTAGTATTGGCTTGTCACTGTACCATTCACAAGATGTAGGGCAGTTCTGTATTGAGTAGACACACCTGCCCAGACTGTAACACCACCACCAAAGGCTCGTCTGGTGACAACAGTGGCTGATGCATAGCGCTCTCCTTGACGTCTCCAACATCGTTGGTGGCCATCATTTCTGCTCAACGTGAATCGACTTTCATCAGAGAACAGCACTGAGGCCCACTGGTCCCTCGTCCAGCGTAAATGCTCTCTGGCCCATTCAAGACAATGATGCCTGTGCCTGGTGGTGTGGTCAGGTTGTCTAGCACACAGACCATGCTGATGTAAACGTTTCAATTGGTCTGACGTGACACTTGGGTGCCTCTCACCTCCCTTAAATGTGCCTGGAGTTGAATGGCATTCATCATCCGGTTCCGCAGGGCACTGTTCACAATGAAGCGGTCATCAACGTGGGATGTGGCCAAAGGACGTCCACTTCTATGCCTTTCTGTGACTCTTCCAGTCTCTCTGTATCTCTGTCGCAACCTGCTGATGACACTCTGTGATACTCTAAGCTCAGTGGCCACTTCCCTCTGAGAACATCCTGTTTGAAGCCTCACAATGGTGAGGTACTGTTGATCAATTGTTAGGTGTTGTCTTGGTCTCATGATGTCAAAATGTGAACAGCACGATGAAGAGGACTGTTTAAATACCAATTCTAATTGAACCAGAAAATGTATTGGTCGATTTATGGATCAAACACCAGTTGTGAATTTTGCCATTAAGCACCTTGTTAGAGAACAGCAAGTTATGCAAAAAGTACTGAAAAGTGTAGAGAAGGTCAAATTAAGTTCACCTGTAAAGGTTATAGTGCATTTTAGGTGCATCCTGAAATTTCACCCGAAAGCTGAATATCCTTAACTTTTTGTGAGTAGTGTATTCTATATAATGTTCAGAAATAAAAAAATCTGTCTCCAATAAATAGCCAATATATTGTTGTATATAATTTAAATAACGAACCCAAACGCCTGTGTTCTTTAGATTGGAGATTGAGAATGCCAGACTAGAGGCAACAGTAAAACAACAGAATAACCGCATTGAAATACTCCAGAAAGAAGCTCAGGAAGCCACTGCTGTAAGTACAGAATATTTTATGGATTATTATTATGTAGTTAAGCTTACTGATTAAATTACTTTTTAGTTTCTTCCATTGTGTTCTGTTTATAAGAGAAAGTGAACAAATATCGATTATTATATGATCAAAAGAGGGAACTCTAACATTTAATAATCTGCATGTCTCTTTATTTGTATCATGCCTCACCAGGGGTATTAAACCCTAGTTCTGAGTCCCCAACACTGCTACAGTGATCCTCTGTCAAACATTAAAACCTCACTGCATTTATATCTCATCGGTCATGTCATATATTCTCATCTGCATGATGTGTTTCATGCGTGCTTCGAACTGATAATATAAGTGTTCTTTTCACAGCTGACCGATTCTTCACCAGGAGGAGGGGTTGGTATTTTACATGTAGCTCTGAAGCTAACTGCCCCAATCTCTGAGTTCTTGAACAACCAAATTACTAGTTGTCCATATACATCCCAAGCCGACGTACAAAACTTTACGCCGGTGGTTTCCAGCTCCATCCAGTAAAATGACTGTTGAGCGGCTGTGCAGGATGCCAGAGAATATTTACATTTCATTTGGCTGAACTAGATGGTATTATATCTCTGATGGAATTAGAGCTCTTTTATCCATATGAAAGCATTTGTAGCATCTTGGACATTATTTAATTTCAAACTAAGTATGCTGGACTGCAAAAGGTTAAATAACAAATATCTGGCTGTCCAATTTCTAGGGTGAAAAATGTTCAAGTGCCCATTTGTATAAGACAGAACGACACTGTTCAAAAAGTTTAAGGGAACACTTAATCATCACAGTATAATACGAAGTCAGTTACATTTCAGGGATGTCAATCTGTCCAGTTAGGAAGCAAATGTAATTGTGAATCAGTTTCACCTGCTTTGATGTAAATAAAAGTGACAACAGGTGCACTGGAGAAGCAACAGCAATATAAACCCCAAAAAGGGAATGGGTTTTGGAGGTGTTGGCTACAGACAATTGCTCTCTCCTTATCTTTCCTTCCTCTAGTTTTGTGCATTGTTAGGGTCCTTGTAGCATAAGGCAGTACCTTCAACCCAATCAGGCTGTACGAGAAAATTCAGCTGCTACAGGATGGCAGGTTCAGGAAGTCATGACAGAAATACCAGGAAATTGATCGTTATATAAGGAGAGCTATACAGGCCCGTAGAAGGGCAACAACCCAGCAGCAGGACAATTATTTACTCCTTTGTGCGAGAGGAGGAGCACTGCCAGAGCCTTACAAAATGACCTCCACCAGGCTACTGATGTGCATATTTCTGACCAAACTGTCAGAGCCCATCATCCTAAAGTGGAACCTAGTGGAGGTTTGCACATATCCTTGGAGACCTCCATGTGGTAGCCAACGGTACCCTTACTGCTGTTAGGTACTGGGATGAAATCCTCAGGGCATTTCTCGGACATTTTGCTGGGGCAGTGGGTTCATGCCTCATGTGGCCAGTGAGGCATGAACCTCAGCATTCATGCTAGTAAATGACCAACACATTCCCCAAACCTGAATCCAATTTAGAACCTCTTTTGGTTCAGTGTTGTTCTCAACGAATTTATAAAATTGAAATTTGAGTATTTCATTCATCCAGGTCAAATGTATAATTTAGGTTTTCCCTTCATTTTTTTGAGCAGTGTATATTGTATATAAATATTATTATAAAGTGATACATATCTGTAAAGTATACCATCAGTGGCGTTTCCAGTGCATTACACAAAATATCAAGACAATTCCTGTCATGGGCCTTATTTGAATAATTAGTTGGGGTGTTTATGGACATTTTCTGTTCTTGGTGGTGGTTTTTCTATTGGTTTCATTTGGATGAGCTTGCGTTTACATGTAACCTCTGCTGCATTTATGGTTCTTGGGGATCAGAACTGCGTATTAGTGTTGGTTTGTCATAAAAGATAGTTCTGCATGAAGTGTGTTGCTGTTTGTTTGAAGCTTTCAAAGAACTCTTCATCTTGCTATGGAAGTGCCTCACATTTGCATTACATTTTCACAGGTACGGAACCAGCTGGAGAATTTAGTCACAAATTTGCAAAGCAGCAAGATGAATCTAGAGGATCAGCTCAATCGAGAGGTGCCACTTTTTGTTCTATTCAATGTGATTAGTAGTGACCAAGAGTAAGATCAGTTACAGTTATACACTATCTTGATAAAAGTTTTGGGACACCCCTCCAAATCATGTTTTTCATGTTTTTGGTTGGGCTTGGCCTTTTAGTTCTAGTGAAAGGAACTCTTAATGCTTCAGCATACCAAGACATTGTGGACAGAAATTTCATTTCATGCTCCCAACATTGTGGGAACAGTTTGGGGATGACCCCTTCCTGTTCCAACATGACTGCACACCAGTGCACAAATCAAGGTCCATAAAGACATGGATGAGAGAGTTTGGTGTGGAGGAACTTGACTGGCCTGCACAGAATCCTGACCTCAACCCGACAGAACACCTTTGGGATGAATTGGAGCGGAGACTCTGAGGCATTTCAAAACTAGGATGCCTGCCTTTACATGCACATGAATGTAATATGGAGTTGTCCCGCCCTTTGCAGCTATAACAGCTTCAACTCTTCTGGAAAGGCTTTCCACAAGGTTTAGGAGTGTGTTTAAGGGAAATTTTGTGCATTCCTCTAGAAGTGCATTTGTGAGGTCAGGCACTGATGCTGGACGCAAAGGCTTGACTAATTCATCCCAAGTATGTTCTGTCTGGTTGAGATCAGGACTCTGTGAAGTTCCTCTTCACCAAACTCTCTCATCCATGTCTTTATGGATAATGCTTCGTGCACTGGTGTGCAGTCATCTTGGAACAGGAAGGGGTCATCCCCAAACTTTTCACAATATAGTGTATATTAAGCTTTGAGTTTGCTAGATGTTAGCTTACGTGCATAAATAAAAAGTGCTGCAGATCCTACAAACTAGAGATGACCGAACCATTTACTACTTAATTACAAATTTGAATGTGATTAATTTAGAAACCCATTGGGTAGACCAGTAGACTCTTCGTAACAAATCATACCCGTCTAATTCACTTATTGTTAAGGACATACAATTGTGTAAATAGGCTGGTAAATGCAATACCTTAGATTAGACTGATACTGGTTCTTCTCTTAGGTACAGAAGCAGAGTATGCTTTCTCACAATGCCCATGACTCTCAGGCCCTCTGGGAAGAGGAGCTGAAGAATCGGACAAGGTTCGGTCTCCGACTGGCTGAACTGGAGAAAGAGAAAGGAGAGCTCAGCAATCAGGTCATTGTAGTTTATGTCAAATTATTTGTAAAAGAAAAAAAAAACATACAATGTAGAGTAAGGCTATGTGAACATGATCGCTGTGGATTTATAGGTAATTTCCATAATCTTTGCTGGTTTTGCACCACTGTGCTCTGTGTATTCCAGATGGAGCTTGAAAAGAAGAAAGCCAAAAAGATAGCAGAGCAGAAAAAGGCACTGGATGCCCGACTGGACCAAGAGATGAAGAGAA
This sequence comes from Hemibagrus wyckioides, assembly GCF_019097595.1. Taxonomy (NCBI): domain Eukaryota; kingdom Metazoa; phylum Chordata; class Actinopteri; order Siluriformes; family Bagridae; genus Hemibagrus; species Hemibagrus wyckioides. The sequence goes on along the minus strand of NC_080723.1, from coordinate 4,443,931 downwards.
ACACTGAACTTCAGAAAGAAATGTACAGGTGAAGCTTGTCTGCCTTGCCTACATTACTGAGAGACCCAGCTGTTTATGTTAAGACCATGCTAAAGCATAGACTATGTTATAGTACTTTGCCTGCTTGTGGATACCCCAGTGAACAGTGCTTTTATTAGCTAGCATGGCACGATTAGTGATGTAAATGGAACTGGTTTGGTCAAATACTTATTTTTTATAGTAGGGCATATAGACACATGGTTATCTATATCTGTCCTACAAAAGCAAAATGGCAGTAGCACTGACTAAGAAAAATGGCTTCAGAGTTTTACAGTGCATACTAGCAAACCTCTGATTTCTAACTGTAGCCAATGAAACCTATGGTGTTGTATAATATCCATGGAAGTTGAAGATGAATTCCAAGTCAAACTGCATTAACTGCAGCCAGAGCTCCTCGGAAACTATGACAAAACATAGTGACCACTTAGTGTGGTCTGGATTTGTGTTGAATTTTGTAGTTTCTTGAGCTTTGTCTTCACGTTTTTTAAAATGAGTGAGGTTTTGTAGAGTATAGTCCAGTATCTTGGACCTCAAACCTACTTCATAAATCATTCGGAACCATTTTATTGTGGTCAGGTCACCCGCAGTCACACACTCATTCACACACAGGTAATTTAGCACAGCCAATTTAACTACCTCGTGTGTGCAGATTGCGGACTCTGGTGAAAACTGCTAAGAAGAAGCTGCGGGAGCAGGATGGAGGAGAGCTGGGTTCTCCTCTGGGCAGTCTGCGAGGAGAGCTGTCCTATAGACAGAATGAGACAGAGGGAGCCATCAGCAGGATGAAGATAAAGGTATGTCTCCATGTACAAAGCTGTTTATGTTCAAAGATAGGCATTATATATCTTAAAGATATTGTATTTGGCTATTCCTACCATGTAGCTGACCAACAACTCATCAAATCTTGAACCCTTTTCTTTTTTTCTGATTATTTATTAGTCTTCCTGAACCACACTCGTACCAGGTATCTTAGTTATCTGAATCCCTCTGTCTCCTCCCTCCCTGGATCTCTACAGGTGGATGAGCTACAAGTGCAGTTGGAACGGGAGGCGTCACGCTGCTCTAAGCTGGAAAACACAAACCGGGAGCTGAAGGAGCAGCTCAGCTCTCTGAAGAGCCTGGGTCGCAGTCACGAGCGTCTGGAGCGCAGTAAGCAGCAACTGGAGGAGGAGGTGACAGGTCTACGCAGGAGGGTGGAGGCCGGGGTCATGGACCAGAGCCAGGCCGAACAATTCCGCAGGGAGACTGAGGAGAGAGCCAGACAGGAAATCCGCCATAAACTAGATGAGATCAACCTCTTCCTGCAGGTATGACTAAAACAGGAATACGGCAAAGCTTATTATGAGCAAGGCTTTTAGAAAAGGTGTTCATTGCGATGTAATAACATTTCTTGATTGATGATTATATTTATTGTAGAACTCTGAGTAAATTAAAATACCTAAGACAACCTGACCCGTTATAATGGGACAGCTGATTTCTTGACAGCGTGTAAGATACTGATCTCCATTTAGCACTGTTGCTTCCAGAATGAAATAAAATGCTAGAGCAGTATTTTAAAATGTCATCACAATAGGTTGTAGAACTGATTATCAGGTCAGGATTGTCATAGTCGGGTATAGTGACGTGTTATCTGTTTGCAGACACAGGCAGCGTCTCAGGAAGCTCTAGAGCAGATGAAGGCTGCAAATGAGGCAAGTCAGAGAGCTGAGCTGGAGCAGCGCATTAAGGAGCTGGAGGCTGAACTGAACCGCACACACACCACCCAGCAGGATTGTCTTGTGCAGAGAGATTCCAGCCGCACCGAGCTCGAGCGGTACAAACAACTCTACACTGATGAGCTGAGACTCCGGAAGAGCCTGGCTAGTAAGCTAGAGAGGTGAGCCACACGCAAGTTAGAAGGAGGTTACTTTTTCTTGGAAAGCTAAACCAAATATTGTGATTTTGATCTGGCTAGTCATACCTCTTACAGTGCCGGACAGTTCTGGTCTTTAAATGCATTGCCACATTGCTATTGTGTACTGCTGTCACTTATCTGCATTGTGACATTTCTTCACTGTTATCGTTTTTCTTTTCAGGTCTAACGAGCGGCTAGCGGAGGCCAACACGAAGCTACTGAGTGAGAGGCAGCACAGCAAGTCTCTCCTCAGCAGCAGTATAATTAACGGAAGTCTAGGAGGACCGGCGCTGGACGCACATCCCTCTCTGGGCCGCCTGGGTTTGGGTCCATCTCTGCTTAGCCCTGTGGGGGAACAACACACCAACCGTGTGGAGGCCTACCTGGCAAAGGTAAGCTGGAGCAGACTCGAGTCAGTGTTCAGCAGTTGTGGGTTTTAGATTTAAAACATTTTCAGTGGCACAATTTAAAGTAAGGAATTAGGTAGCTATCAAATATCAGGCATCTCCACTCTTCAGCAAGTAAAGCTTTTCACTTCTTCCTACATAACACTTCTTCCACTTTTCCTCCCGGTTCTATTTCTATCCCTCCTTCATTTTTTTTTCTGGTTTCCTGTAGACTGTGCACGCATAACCTTTTCTGTTTCTTACTTCTTCAGCTCCTAGCTCAAAAGTCTGTCTCTCACCTCTCCTCTCTTCAGCCTGATTCATAAGCAGGTGTGTAGTTGGGTGTAACTCACTGCTGCTAAAAGTATGGCATTGCTTTCAAATGAGTTATTCACTAATCCAAAATGTACAGTACCTGTTATACTTGACAGAATTGTTTAATGTCTTTTCATCATTTTTGTACCGAGCATGGATCGTGACATCAAATGTACTGCATCATTTCCATTCCATGCATTCATTTCATTGTAGTGTGCATTTTAGGATTTAATCTAAATCTTATTTAAATCAATGCTGAACACAGGAAATCCATTGACCCTTCATCTATAGATTATAATATGGTAGTGTTGCTGCAAGCTTATCAAAGCTTATTATTTTCAAAGCAAGCAAACTTTCAGCCTGCGCTTTTGCCCTATATCATGAGGTCTGCAAAATAAAAGCAGCAGCTACAGTAATAATCACTTTTATCCAACTGTCCTATGTAGATGCAGTCTGAACTGGAGAAAAACATATCAAAGGAGCTGGACTATGGTGAGTATTTCTGTTTATGTACAGTAGAGAACATAATACAAGTGAACAATTCATTTATGACTTTAAAGTTCTGCTGAAACATCTGTAATAATGGTTTCTTACCATCAGGCACGAGCGAGCTAGAGGGTGCCTCTACCCGGATGTCTCCTGTGGGTTCTGCTTGCGGATCCCAGAAGAATCTCAACTCAAATCTGATTGTGGATCATCAGGACCCACTGAGCAGAGCCACACAACAGTACCTGGAGGTTCTCAAAAAGAACTACATGATCTGAAACACTAGAATAAGTCAGTGGGACCAAGTCCTTAGCACAATAAATATGACTGAAAAATGGTTTGTTATATTATTTTTTTTATAAAGTAAATCGGAATTGGGTGTGGAAAGAAAACCACTGTTATCACTTCATCTTAATGGTTATAATATTCTAGTGCTGTAAAATTCCCTTTACAGCCTTTAATGTACAACTTCTCCTGGTGGTACTGGGCTTGAATAATCTGTTGTGAATCTTCATTGAAGTATTGCACTGGTACTGGTGTCATTCGCTGCAAGAACTACCTTTGGTTCTGTGCAAACATAATGGATTAAAGGTTGCAAATAAGCTTTACTCACTTCATGCAGGTAGACATGATGCATTATATTGCCAAAAGTTTTGGGAAACCCCTCCAAATCATTGAATTCGGATGCATATGGAGTCGACCCACCCTTTGCAGCTATAACAGCTTCAACTCTTCTGGGAAGGCTTTCCACAAGGTTTAGGAGTGTGTTTATGGGAATTTTTGACCATTCCTCTAGAAGTGCATGTGTGAGGTCAGGCACTGATGTTGGACAAGAAGGCCTGGCTCACAGTCTTCACTCTAATTCATCCCAAAGGTGTTCTATCGGGTTGAGGTCCGGACTCTGTCCACACCAAACTCACTCATCCATGTATTTATGGACCTTGCTTTGTGCACTGGTGTGCAGTCATGTTGGAACAGGAAGGGGTCATCCCCAAACTGTTCCCAAAGTTGGGAGCATGAAATTGTGCAAAATGTCTTGGTATACTGAAGCATTAAGAGTTCCTTTCATTGGAACAAAGGGGCCAAAGTTAACACCTGAATTCAATAATTTCGAGGGGTGTCTCAAAACATTTGACAAGTAGCGCATGTCAGAGACTAGAGAAACAAAGATGTAAGCCAGACAGGAAAAAGAGGGATATAAATAAAGGACAGTTGTGTCTGCCACAAGCCTTCAGGAAAAATTATACATAACACTATTACAACAGCACAAAAAAAATGGCCAAAGCCTAAACACTAACACTCCAATATTTTATTTGTATTACTATTTTTTATCTATAATGCATTGACAATGCACTTTGTACCTCAGATACTCAGGAGAAAGAAAAACTTTTTAAAACGATTAAGTGGCAGTGAAAGAGCTAGAGCTTTTATGTAATAAATGGGTACGTGTAGAGTGCTGCTACATTTTTATGCCTGTTACAGCTTCATGGTATTTTGAATGCACACTGATAGCAGTTTATATTTGTACATACTGTTTTGGAAGCATTTTAGTACCATGAATATTATTGCCAATTAATCTTGACGGTATGGTTTGTGCTCTAGTGCAATAAATTGGGTCGATTTTTTTCTTATTTCTGAGGAGAAAACATTTGATTGGTTTATTTTAATGGTTAATGGTTCTTATAGGGGCAGCATGGTGGCTTAGTGGTTAGCACCATTGCCTCACATTCTAAATTGCCCATAGGAGTGAGTGTGTGTGGTTGTCTGTCTATATGTGTGGCCCTGTGATGGACTGGTGACCTGTCCAGGGTGTACCCCTGCCTTTTGCCCAATGTGTGCTGGGATAGGCTCCAGCAGCCCCCCCGTGACCCTAATTAGGAACAAAGCGGGTATAGAAAATGGATGGATCTTCTATTTTGAGACAAAATTAGAATATGACCTAGTGGCTCATCATTGTAGCACTGCATCATGCGGTTTTGTACGGTACAGCGGTTTAATGTGGCGTGCTTTTTGTGTCCATTTGAAGCATTTCAGTATTGCCATGTTTTTAAAAACTGAAAAATTAAATGAAATGGTCTGAAACACAGTCCCACTTGTGTTTATTATTGACTTCATTAATTATCTGTCTATCCTATTGATCTGCAAGTGAAGATAATATTTTATTATATAAAATTACTCTTCAGATAAAAAAAAATTAAAAGGCCAAAATACCTGCAAAATATTCTTTTTTTTTATTAAACATCTGACAAAAATAAATAAAATAGAAAAATCACAATCTGAAAAATCCACTGTTCTGGATGGCTATATCAACAGGTCAATGTTCTACACTAATCCTATTGAATAATGAACTGGTCCATCATTACAATACAACAGATTAACCTACCCCACTAGTGGCACTTTCACAGTGATATTTGGCATTAGACTGTCCTGAAAAGACTCAAAAAGGGGAAGATTTTCCACATTTCATAATTCAACAGAATCTCAATTCATTCTCTAGTCCGTATATCTTTGCTTTTAGGCTTTTTAATTCGCCCTGGATTGCCTTGGTGCGGGCGCTTGACTTTCGAACTTCGTGCAGGATGGCCAAGTCCTGATCTGGCCCCACGTTAAGAGTCACCTGAAAAAGAAATGGATCATGTTACGATTCACATTTACTTGGAAGTCAATTTAATCCTCTGTGTTTTACAAAGTCCCAGAAATTATGTAGAGGTTTTGGTGCCATGATAACTGATTTATGCTGGTGAGAATATCTGAGCAGCAAATAAGTAAAATACTGGTTTCCAAAAAGCACTTTCCAGTAGTTATTTCAGCACACCCATTCTTCCTGTATAGCCTTTTTATGGTTTATACACTATATTGCCAAAGGTCATAGGACACCCCTCCAAATCATTGAATTCAAGGTTTGGGCTCAGCCCCTTAGTTCCAGTGAAAGGAACTCTTAATGCTTCAGCTTCATACCAAGACATTTTCGACAATTTCATGCACCAATTTTGTGGGAACAGTTTGGGGATGACCCCTTCCTGTTCCAACATGACTGCACACCAGTGCACAAAGCGAGGTCCATAAAGACATTGATGAGTGAGTTTGGTGTGGAGGAACTTGACTGGCCTGCACAGAGTCCTGACCTCAACCCCATAGAACACCTTTTGGATGAATTAGAGCGGAGACTGCGAGCCAGGCCTTCTGACAAATGCACTTCTAGAGGAATGGTCAAAAAATCCCATAAACACTCCTAAACTTTGTGGAAAGACCTCCCAGAAAAATTGAGGCTGCAAAGGGCGGGACAACTCCATATTACATTCATGTGCATGTAAAGGCAGACGTCTTAGTTTTGGCCTGGCTTGCAGTTTCCGCTCTAATTCATCCCAAAGGGGTTCTATCAGGTTGAGGTCAGGACTCTGTGCAGGCCAGTCAAGTTCCTCCACACCAAACTCACTCATCCATGTCTTTATGGATCCCTTTTCCCACAAAGTTGGGAGCATGAAATTGTCCAAAATGTCCTGAAGCAATAAGAGTTCCTTTCACTGGAACAAATGGGCCCCTGAATTCAATGATTTGAGGGGTGTCACAAAAAGAGAGAGAGAGAGAGAGAAATAATATTCCAAAAATTGTGCTCCTTTAACTCTCTGCATTGACATTGTCAAGATTTAATGACAAGGTGAACACTTAAAGTCTATATTTAATGAAATTGTTTCCCCTCAACAAAGTTAATGCTGGCTAATCACCTTAAAGAGCTGCTTCTCTACATCTTTGAGTTTCTGTCGCAGATGTTTGATGTCAGTCTTGAAGCCTTCCACCTCCATGGATCGCCTCTTTTCCAGAGCTTCGTAACGCTGAGTCATTAACTGGAGACGCTTGGCCATTTTGTCTGAGCGCTCCTGCACATCCACACATCACATCATATGGGTACCGCTTTAGAATTTCATTTAAATACCAAGTTCCTTTACATTTGTCTACTTGCCTTGAAGATCTCCCGACCGACATCTCCTTCTTCTCGGATTTGTGCTAGATCGGTCTCCAGACCTACACACTGCTCTCTGTACATGTCTGCTAGCTTATGGGCTTGCTTCAACTCTTCTTGCAGCGCCTGTCGAAGGAACATCAGAGCGACATGCACGGGGTCATCACAAGAATAATGAGGTTGCCTTATTTTGTTTTTTCTAGAGAAGATCCTGAGTATTCTGTTGGATCGGTCATGGAATGGACAGACTCTTCCATGATTAAGTGGACGATTGGACCGAAAGGTCAGAAAGATATTGCTCATGATCCATATTACAGAGGGGCCCAAATCCAGATGTAGCCGATTTTTATTATTTATTTAACAGCTGATTCAATACATTTTTTTTTCCGTTTACAGTTGTCAGCTTGCTGTCTAAGTGGCTTGGCAATAAGTTACATGAAGAACATGCAGACTCTCTGCACACTGAGCAGAGATCCCAAACTGCGGGGATGCAAGTCAAACAAGCTAACTACTAAACCACCATGCCCCTGCAACAAGAGATTGATTGTGATCTATTGTAAATAGAAATCAATTCCTTCAGAGTTAATGCTGAACAGAGTTATATCTAAACACTTCGATGTCTCATCTACCAAATGTCCTGGAGATGCTAACAGGATTTCCTCAAGTACGAGATGCTCTTACTCTGATCTCGTCCCGATGCATCTGGCTGCTCTCTGGAGTGGGTTGGGTGAGAAGTAGTGGGGTTGTGAAGGCTCCTGGTTGCTCTTGGAAGCTGCGTGTCTCCCTCAGCCTCTCCTGGCACAAGTCCAGCTCTCTCAGGAGCCGGTCCTTCTCCACCATCCAGCTCTTCTCATGGGCTCGACTTTCAAACTTCAGCTGCAGGAAGTCTCTGGTGCTCTCATAGAGCAGGTTCTGTGTGCGCTGGAGTCTGAAGAGATAATGAGAACAAGTAGACTGAGAAACGTTTGTGTATACAGACGGCTAGTTTTCACTCAAGAAAATAAAAGTTAGGATTTTGTCAGAAAGATGGAGCTACTTCTCGGTTAACGCAGTGATTCTCTCCTGGTCTCTCTGACGCTGGACCTGCCCTTCCTCCATGTGAATTCTTCTGTCCTCCAGCAGGGACTCCACCTGCTCTTTAGCCAGTCGTGTCTGCTCTTCCAGCTGGGCCTGCAGAGCCTCCACCTAATGGCATCAATCAGAACACATACTTCCTGTCTTCCATCAAGAAGCCAACTCTGTGTTTGAAATTCTTTGCTCAATCACTTCTTCACTGCTTTTTATAGAGACAGAATTGACACAGCAGTGAGGAAGCCGGAGGGAGGGAGGGAGGGAGGGAGGGAGGGAGGAAGGAAGGGAGGGAGGAAGGAAGGGAGGGAGGAAGGGAGGAAGGGAGGAAGGGAGGGAGGAAGGACGGACGGAAAGACGGACGTAAGTAAGGAAGGACATGAGGAAGGAAGGAGGGACGTAAGGATGGAGGGACGTAAGGAAGGTCAGACATAAAGACGTAAGGAAGGACGTAAGGAGATCGTAAGGAAGGGCGGATGTAAGGAAGAGCGGATGTAAGGAAGGACGGAATTTTTTCAACTTCATTCTTAAACTATTTTTTAAAAGGTTCTGAAACACACCTGTAGTAAGAGAGTCTGGTTATCTTTCTTGTACTGCTCAGAGTCTGTGTAATCTCCTCCACTTTTGGACAGTTTTTTTCCCCCCTCTACAGGAGACAGATTCAAATTCTGAACAGCGAACAAATTTATCACATAAATGTATAATTCATAAAAGAACAATTAAAATAAAAACCTTTAGATGATCCAGGCCTTGGTTTTGCCACAGTTCCATACTCCTGGGCTCTGGGTTTGAGTTTCTTTTGTGGAATAGTGACCTAATTAAAAGTTACACAGGAAGCTGATGTTTGTTCTGTATCTGCAAGCACATCCATGGATCAGCAGTAATTCAAAAGAAATGAACCTTCTAACCTTGTGTGGAGGTTCTCTGTGAAAATAAGTGATCTCGCCTGTGTCTGGGCCCACTAACGCTAAAAGATGCTGAATCTTCTTCCGGTCCTCAAGTTCTCTATATAGCAATAACAGTAGACTGAAATTTTAAACATTTTACTGTAGCAACATTATATTATATATAGTAAGAGGGGTGGCTGATGTTGGAAGAGAATGACATTAATGTAAGTCACACTGGATAAGGGTGTCTTCTATACACTATATTGCCAAACGTTTTGGGACACCCCTCCAAATCACAGAATTCAGATGTTAGGCTTATCCCCTTAGTTCCAGTGAAAGGAACTCTTAATGCTTCAGCATACCAGGACATTTTGGACAATTTCATGCTCCCAACTTTGTGGGAACAGTTTGGGGATGACCCCTTCCTGTTCCAACATGACTGCACACCAGTGCACAAAGCAAGGTCCATAAAGACATGGATGAGTGAGTTTGGTGTGGAGGAACTTCACAGAGTCCTGACCTCAACCTTTGGGATGAATTACAGCGGAGACTGCGAGCCAGACCTTCTCGTCCAACATCAGGGCCTGGCTTCACAAATGCGCTTCTAGAGGAATGGTCAAAAATTCCCATAAACACACTCCTAAACCTTGTGGAAAGCCTTCCCAGAAGAGTTGAAGCTGTTATAACTGCAAAGGGAGGGCCGACTCCATATTACATTCATGTACATGTAAAGGCAGACGTCTAAATTTTGACCTGGTTTGCAGTCTCTGCTCTAATTCATCCCAAAGGTGTTCTATGGGGTTGATGTCAGGACTCTGTGCAGGACAGTCATGCTCCTCCATACCAAACTCGCTCAAGCAGCAAGCCAAATTGTGATAAAAAAAATAATCATGAATAATCATGATTGTAAAAAAAACTGAAGCTCTTGTGGGGTGTTTCCAGTCTGCAGTGGTCCGTATCTATCAAAAGTATCCTTTAAGTCCTGTAAGTATCCCATGGAGGCTCCACTTCGCAACTTACAGGACTTGCTGCTAACATCTAACATCAGATACCACAGCACACCATCAGGGATCTAGTGGAGTCCATGCCTTGATGGGTCAGGGCTGTTTTGGCAGCAAAAGGGGGACCAACACAATATTAGGTAGGTGGTCATAATGTTATGACTGATTGGTGTATGTGTGTATATATATAACCACAGCAATCCTGTAAACTGGTAAAAAAAAAAAATAAATGAATAAAATTCTCACTTGATCTTAAGTCGGTCGTTCTCAGCATACAGCCGAAGAGCCTGTTCTCTCTCCTGGAAGAGGTAAACCTGCATATCACTCAGAGCCTTCTGAAGTTCTGCAATCTCCTCTTCCCGCTGCCGCACTTCCCACTGCAGCTTGTGCTACAGGAACATACAAGCGCATGACCACTTCAAATTTACACATGAATACAAATAGCAGGACATACACATTTGGTCACTGTTCTCAGTGTGAAGCCCTACCTGGTCCTCTGTAGTGCTCTTATACTTCTCAAGCAGCTGCAGCAAGTCATCGTTTTCTGCATCAAACTGAGCCACTTTCTGTCTGTAAAACTCCAGCAGCTCACGAGAAGGTCTGAGATAAGCCAAGCGCTCAGAGATTGGGGGCAGCGGAGTCTCGCACCTAATCCACACAGAAGAAACAGGAGAGTGATGTTAACAATCGGCAGCATTTTTTTTAATGCAGCAAAAAAAGTAATTGTAGCTGAGATAATACATAAAGTAAGACTAGTTTAACAAATTAATAAAATCTCATTTTTGGTTTGAGGCTATGTTTTAAGGCAAGTAATATACATCAATCAGGCATAAAAAGGGGTCTCGGTCCCCCTTTTGCTGCCAAAACAGCCCAGACCCGTCATGCACTGTGTATTCCGACACCTTTCTATCAGAACCAGCATTAACTTCTTCAGCAATTTGAGCAACAGTAGCTCGTCTGTTGGATCGGATCACACGGGCCAGCCTTCACTCCCCATGTGCATCAATGAGACTTGGCCGCCCATGACCCTGTCGCCGGTTCACCACTGTTCCTTCCTTGGACCACTTTTGATAGATACTGACCACTGCAGACCGGGAACACCCCACAAGAGCTGCAGTTTTGGAGATGCTCTGATCCAGTGGTCTAGTCATCACAATCTGGCCCTTGGCATCAAACTCGCTCAAATCCTTATGCTTGTCCATTTTTCCTGCTTCTAACATCAACTTTGAGGACAAAATGTTCACTTGCTGCCTAATATATCCCACCCACTAACAGGTGCCATGATGAGGAGATCATCAGTCTTGTTCACTTCACTCATCACTGCTCATAATGTTATACCTGATCGGTGTATGTTTTAAACATGTTCATGTCTAATTAGTGAAGTTCTTGCTCCTTTAATACACAATATACAACCAAAAGTTTGTGGACACCTGACCACCACACCCCCAAACTTTGTTCTCTGTTCTCATGCTGCAGCATTACAATTCCCCTTTAGAAGCCTAAACCTGTTCCAGTATTGACGATGCACAAAGCGAGAGCTCCATGAAGACATGGTTCGTCAAGGTTGGCATCGAAGAACCCTACTGTCCTGCACAGACGGTGTGACTCAACCCCACTGAACACCTTCAGGATGAACTGGAACACTGATCGCATCCTAGTCCTCCTCACTTATAGGAACACAAAAGCTCAAAATCTAGATGAAAGCCTTCCCAGAAGAGCGAAGCTTATTAGAACAATAAATAAAGAGAGGACAAAGCTTGCAGTGAAGCGTTCAACGTTGGACATATGGATGTGATGGTCAGGTTTTGGTCATATAAGTGTATGTGGCACTAATATGGACTCTTGAAGACCTACCCTTCTCGGACACGCTGCCGTGTCGGTGAATCCATCATGCTTCTTATTGCCTGGAAAGACAGGAAAATTACCAAATCATGTAAATCCAGTCCAACGTATATTAACCTAACATAGTTTATATTCACGATCAACATCAGGATTTATAACTGGACATACTGGTTTATAACTAAAATATCCCAGACTAATTAACAAGCAAAGAGCGTCCTATTGATCACGGAATTAAACCGAAATGCCCGAAATAGAGTGCAGATATTAGGGAATACCTTCTTTATTAAACCAAGCCTTGGAGTATAAACAGCCAGAGTAGCTTGTTAAATGTCGCGCGGTTGCCAGGCGGAAATGACGTAACAGAGTGACGCGAAATTTAAACCGTCTGTGCTACACAACAACTAGCTTAGCCGTTTCAGTAGCCTTATTTAAAATATATATATTTATATACGTTTATAAAATGTATAGCTTCACTGCTTCACCAGACGTTCACCACTAAAACAATTCTATTTAAGCAACAATAAACAAATCCTTCTGAATAAATAATTTAACGATGAAAAAATATACAGCTAATTTTAAAGATTAAGAGTGTCCATTATTATTAATAGCACTGCGAACGAAGTCGCTGTAATTTAATTTTGGATGATATTGCATGTTTAAAAACATTTACATCATAATTTTATTTTTTAAAAATATATTTGGTGGAGTACAATTGTTACCTTATACAGGACACGAATTCGTGCTTTTGTGTGTGTTCAATACGGAGCTGGGTCAGAGTAAAGCCAGCCAGAGTGCATCAACACTGCGCTGTTTATGCGCAAACACGCAGCAAGAGTTTAGGTAGTTGTCAGCTGATGTTAGCCGACGGAATTCACGCTGTTCATTTATCTTTATTTTTGAAATAGTCAGTACTATTTGGAGTACTGCTTGTGGATCTGGATCGTTGCCTGATTTCTCCAACTAAACAGTCAATGCCATTAGACTGCAAATTATTTTTGTATCGATGGCCAGACTAGGCAACTAGCATGATGCAGTTAAACTAGTTCACCCAGTTGGTTAGCAGCTGCTCCTAAATCCTATGGAGTGAACACGGTAGTTATCTAGTTACTGAATTGTTATAAAGTAAAAACAATGGCAGGGTTTATTTGGCGACTGAAGATGTTTAAATGCGGGTTTCAGGCTCTGAAATGGAACCGAACAGCGCTAACCGGCTCAGCGCATATACGGCACTACAGCAGTGTAAGTTGACCCATTCATCGACTTTTCTATAAATGTTTATGTTAAATGGTTTTGTTTGGTATAAGTCAAACAATAAGTAATGATATTGTTGATCTATTGAAGGATTGCCGGTGTTCGGGAAAGCTGCATTGTTTCGATTTGTTTATTTGTCTGCTCGCTTGTGCGCATGCGCGTTTCCACACGACTAAATAAACCGGCAGTCAGAACTGGACAGAGCCGGCTGTGGATCGGGAATCGCCCTTTAGTGACCTGAAACATGATCGTTGACACGATTTGCATAACATATTTCCATGTTTTAACAAAGTTCACCCATAGGTTCAAGTGAAAATAAAAAAAGTTCCCCTTTGCCCATCAAACTAAATTAACTCTATTTCATTATTGAATATTTGTAATGTTTTCCAGTAGCATCATTGCATCTGTTATTGATACCTAATAGATGAACTGGAACACTGATCGCATCCCAGTACTCCTTACCTGAATGAACACAAAACCTCACAGCCTAATCAAATTGTAGAGGAAAGCCTTCCCAGAAGAGCGAAGCTTATTATAACAATAAATAAAGAGAGGACAAAGCTTGTAGTGAGGCATTCGGCATATGGATGTGATGGTCAGGTTTTGGTCATATAAGTGTATGTGGCACTAATATGGACTCTTGAAGACCTACCCTTCTCGGACACGCTGCTGCCGTGTTGGCGATTCCATCATGCATCTTATTGCCTGGAAAGACAGGAAAATTACCAAATCAAGTAAATCCAGTCCAACGTATATTAACCTAACATAGTTTATATTCACAATCAACATTAAGATTTATAACTGGACATACTGGTTTATAACTAAAATATTCCAGACTAATTAACAAGCAAGAGCGTCCTGTTAATCACGGAATTAAACCGAAATGCCCGAAATACAGTGCAGATATTAAGGAATACTTTCATTAAACTAAGCCTTGGAGTATAAACAGCCCGAGTAGCTTGTTAAATGTTGCTTGGTTGCCAGTTGTCAGCAGCATCATTGAATCTGTTTTTGTGATCTGTTTATAAAGCCTTCCCAGTGCAGTCCTCAGAACTCTTTTGGTCTGCTTTTCGACATTGACGGGGTCCTGGTCCGTGGAAGAACCCCGATTCCAGCAGCCAAGCAATGCTTTAGGAATCTGGTGGATGGAAATGGAAAATATAAAGTCCCAGTGGTCTTTGTTACCAATGCTGGGAACTCGGTTCGGCAGACCAAAGCAGAGCAGCTATCACATCTTCTAGAAGTAGAGGTCAGTCTAGCAAACTAAAAAAAAAAATGTGTCCAAGAAGTTAACATTCATCTGTTAATGTTTTTTTGTTTGTTTGTTTTTTTTAAGGTGTCACCAGATCAGGTCATGTTGTCCCACAGTCCTCTACGAGTCTTCAGTCAGTTCCAAAAGATGTGTGTGTTAGTGTCTGGACAGGGACCGGTTGTGGAAGTTGCACAGAAGTATCCTTAAATATTCTGTTTCATTTTTACAGCTTATGGTGCTGTTCATATTGATGTCAGTCCAAATATACAGAAAAATAGGAAATACTTTGACTTTAACAAAACCAACTCCAGCTTGGGCTTTCAGAATGTTGTCACCATTGATATGTTACGAGAGGCGTACCCTCTGCTGGATGTGGTGGATCACAATCGCAGACCCAAAGAAGTGGTGAGGAACTGCATTTTCACATGGATGAACAGGAATTAGCTTTTAGATCAGTTTGAAGACTGCAAAAAACCAAACACGAATTGCAATATTTCTTTGCACACACATGTAAAATGACTTCTTTTCCCATTTCTTACACACTATGAATTCATTTCTTCATGAAAAGGTTTGAGAAACCACTCTTAACCACTCTCTTAGGAACATCTGTATAGGAAAACATTTAAACAATCCTTCTTTTACAGTGTTGAATAAATTGAAATTAATTGTATTAATACTGGAGTGTAAATTGCATATAATCTATATGTTTTAGGTTCCACCATCCAAGGACCTCCAACAAATTGAAGGTAAGTATTATTAGTCAATGTTAAGTTTCTTGAGTTCCTTCACTTTCAGTTCCACTTACGTTTCACTTAACGCTTGCATTTTCAGCCGTCGTTCTCTTCGGTGAGCCAATCAGGTGGGAGACTAACCTTCAGCTGATTGTGGATGTTCTCCTGACCAATGGGAAGCCAGGAAATCCTGTGACATCAGTGCATTACCCACACATCCCTGTGCTGGCCTGCAACATGGACCTGTTATGGATGGCAGAGGCAAAGAGTCCTCGGTCAGTTTTTCTTCCTTTTCTTGTAAAAGTGAGCTCTCTAGTGGCAATGGCCTGACAGTTCCACAGCCATGTGTGGTTGGGAACCAAAGGGAACAAAACTGGTTATTTTTCCTTCCCACAATCAATCACAGTGACACTAGACAATCGTCGGTGTCCGAGAGCTGATGTATGCACACGAGGGCAGATAGCACTTTCCTCTGAGTGTGTTATGCTGCCCAGTGATGCGGCTTGAGCTACAGTTGTGGTCACCTGGCCTCATAGGTATCAAATGAAGCACATCACTCTCCTCAGGGGAAATATTTAAATCATTGATTTTTTTGTAAGCACATGTACAATATGGTTCTACTTCTATATTAATGTCACATTGTGGTTAATACTCTCCTGTTATTCTTGTTCAGATTCGGACATGGAATGTTCCTGGTGTGTTTGGAAAGCATCTATAAGAAGATCACAGGTTATGATCTGCATTATGAGGCACTGATTGGGAAGCCCAGTGTGGTGACCTATAACTATGCAGAGCTGCTGATCCGACAGCAGGCAGAGAAACTGGGCTGGACAGAACCTGTTCAAAGACTCTATGCCATTGGGTGAGTTAGGGGGATGGATGGATGTCTGTCTGTCTGTCTGTCTGTCTGTCTGTCTATCTATCTATCACGTTTTGTAGTATTCCAGATCTTTATAGACATGCTTTTCTCTAACAAAATCTGTTTCCCCACAGAGATAACCCCATGGCTGACATCTATGGTGCAAACCTCTATAACCGCTACTTGCAGTCAGTGCACCATGGCAGGACTCAGGTACATGCACAAGGTGGCTCAGCCAGTCATGTAGCGGCTGATTTCCACTACGAAACAGTTGACGATGCAAAAAACTCAGGCAAGGTGATGGTCGGGGGCTCGTACGAGCACCGTCTACCCGAGAGCTGCAGCTCCATCTTGGTGTGCACGGGCGTCTACAACCGAGAGCAGCAGGAGCTCTCCCCTGAGCAAACGGTCACAGAGCAGCGCATTTTCCATGGCCATCGGGATTTCCGCTTCGATCCAACCCTGACCCAGCCTTCTTTTGTAGTTCAGGACGTGTTCGAGGCCGTCAAGCTCGTCTTCCAGCAAGAGGGTTCTAGTCTGACCTAAAACAAGAGGCTACTCGGGCTACCACAAATACATAGACAATTAGAGAACAAAAGCGAACACCTCACACACTGGAAAAGGTACTTATGAAGAAATGCAGTGTAGCTCTAGGTCAGTAATGTATACAGTAATACAAGACTGAAACAGTAGCTACTATATAGGATTTTTAAATAATTACACATAGAAAGTAGACTGTTTTTACTGATAAAGTTTTAACAAAGCCGTATTTTAGAGCAGTTCTGCTTGTTTTAAATCAGACGTCATGTTTACTGTACTATTTACATAAAGCCAAGACGGCTGTCTTTTTCAGCATTGAAGAGTTGTAATTATTTCCCTCATACATCATTTTATCGTTGGATGCAAAACGTTTGGTTGTGTTTGTGTTTGCAATTCTCCTTGTTATTTTAGGGATTTTAAAAAGGATTCATTTTTTTCAAGACCTTAAGTGTTTTTTTTACAGAAAGTTCCCGGACATAATGGTCATTTCTCCACTTTATTTTTCATTAACATGGGAAAAGAAGACAAAAGGTTTAAGTTAATTCATAAGTTAAATAATCATATCAGTTACAATATCATATTGCACACAGTACATACATGACCCCCTGTGTGTTGTATGCACTGTCTGAGACGGTAATGTAGTAAGTATTGGAGAATGGAGTGTGTCACCATTTCTTTTGAACCAAAAGTCCCTTTACTAATGCAGTTAATGCTTGTGTTTAGAGAATGTAGAAGAGGTCTCTGAAAGAACATCATTCCTTTAAAGCCCCAATATTTCAGCAGTCACAAGATTTCTTCCCTAGGGACTCCACTTCATCGACTGGGTGAGTCTCAGAGTATAGAAGGAGATTTGGGGAATCTAGTGGAGCTTCCTGCGGGATTAAGCCTCCAGTTCGTACTATTAGCTCTCGTGCCATTAGCTCAAAGGCTTCTTGTACATTATGGTTCTCCTTAGCAGATGTCTCCAGGGCGGCCAGAGCACCCTTCTGTTCAGCCAGAGTACAGGCGTCCTCAAACAACACCTGTCGTTGGGGCTGCAGGTCACACTTATTACCTGAAGAAAGAACAAAATGGAAGGTGAGATATTTTAGTTGGAATGTTGGTAAGGACA
The DNA here is from genome assembly GCF_019097595.1 of Hemibagrus wyckioides. Taxonomy (NCBI): domain Eukaryota; kingdom Metazoa; phylum Chordata; class Actinopteri; order Siluriformes; family Bagridae; genus Hemibagrus; species Hemibagrus wyckioides. The sequence continues at coordinate 4,426,308 of NC_080723.1, read as the reverse complement.
AAATACTCTGAGAGCAATTCTATACAACTTGCATGAAATAAGAAATTAGAATCCTGCTACAGAAAGTTGTCCATTAATGTTAAGCTCAATTCCACATGTACTTTTGTTGTAGACCCTATAGTATACACAAACCTAATGTATAGCCTTTCCTGTGGAAACTCGGGCACTGTGTAGATCATCATGACATGAGAGTGTATTGTGAATGGAAGGTTCAGGAATAGAAACCACTATGGCTTTAGTAATAAATACACCGATCAGGCATAACATTATGAGCAGTGAGAGGTGAAGTGAATAACACTGATGATCTCCTCATCATGGCACCTGTTAGTGGGTGGGATATATTAGGCAGCAAGTCAACATTTTGTTCATGGGCGGCCAAGGCTCATTAATGCACGTGAGGAGCGAAGGCTGGCCCGTGTGATCCGATCCAGCAGACGAGCTCAAATTGCTGAAGACGTTAATGCTGGTTCTGATAGAAAGGTGTCTGCATCACAGTTTGTTGCGTATGGGGCCGCATTGCTGCAGACCAGTCAGGCCCGTGCTGACCCCTGTGCACCACCGAAAGCTCCAACAATGGAAACGTGAGAATCAGAACTGGACCACAGAGCAGAAATGGTTCAGGAATGGTTTGATGAGCACAACAATGAGTTTGAGGTGTTGACTCGACCTCCAAATTCCCCAGATCTCAACCCAATCGAGCATCTGTGGGATGTGCTGGACAAACAAGTCCAATCCATGGAGGCCCCTTGCAACTTACAGGACCTGCTGCTAACATCTTGGTACCAGATACCACAGCACACCTTCAGGGATCTACTGGAGTCCATGCCTTGACGGATCAGGGCTGTTTTGGCAGCAAAAGGGGGACCAACACAATATTAGACAGGTGGTCATAATGTTATGCCTGAACAGTGTATAATTGCACTATATCTTATCAGTTTATTATATTCAAGAATGACTAGACCAAGTACTGGCCTGGACTCTGTAGTCCTGTTTGCTATGGCATTCATTCAGTACAGTAACATAACCCACAATTTGCCCTCAATGACTAACAAACGTCTTCAGACTTTCTGCAAAGATTAAAACAATTGCTCTCATTTATACTGGTTGCCAGTCCAAGGTTCAACTGAGGTTCCTTCCCGTACATGAACACAGAATAATAAAATACAATGACTCATACCTATAAGTACAAAGACTACATTGGCAACTCCATACTGTTCTACTGCATGTATCCAGTGAGGTAGTGAGTCAAAGGTGGAACGGCGTGTCAGGTCATAGGTGATCATAGCCCCGTGGGCACTGCGGTAGTAATTCTGTGTGATGGTGCGGAAACGCTCCTGGCCAGCCGTGTCCCAGATCTGCATCTGCAGTACAGAATGAATCTTTCATGCAAAAACTGAACAGACAGATGTGTTTATACTACAGCTTTAACGACATTTTGCAGCAGGATTGTCCAGGATTGAACTCACAATTTTACAATAATCAGTTGAATATTAGGGGTAAATGAATGAATATTGCAAATATAGTTAACAACTAATTTAGTAAACACTGTATTAACCATTTATTCTTGCTATAAATAATTAGTACTAAAAACATAGGCCTACTGGTTACCAACATGCAAATGTTGGACGATGCCAACAGATTTGACCAGGATAAATAATGAAGAAAAAATGTTTAGAACATGACAAATAATGGTTTAAGCATAGTTTAAAAAATTGTCTCTCAGTCTGGTGCATTTTATTTTCTCACTCAGTCCGAAATCAAGAAGCTAGCAATTCTAACTTGCTAATATTGGAACTTAGAGCTCATAAGACCTTAATACAATGAAACTGCACTTTTGACCACCCTGATGGATCAGTATGAGCTGAATTTTGTATGATTATATTGTTAGAAGTAGGCTATTAAGTAGGTGAACAATCTGTCTACCATGCTAATATCAGAGCTTAGCCCTTAAGAACTTATTACAAAATAAAGAGACGTGTAAGTCATTATGAACTGAATTGCAAGTATTTATCATGTAATAATTTGACTTTCAAGCACTTTTGTCCTTCATAGTGTTGTCATAACAGTCTTTGCTAATGCTGCCCCTAGTTACTGTGTTAATCCACTGTAATTTCTTGGGCGGAGCTTATTTAACTCCACCTGTTTAGCCAGACCTAATATTGACTAATTTTAAAAGCTTTAAAAGTTCTGAGCAGTGTTTAGGACTATGGGTTCTCCAGGACCATGGCTGGGAAACTTCACTGCAGCATAACATTATGATCACCTCCCTAATATTGTGCTGCCAAAACAGCCCTGACCTGTCATGCACTGTGTATCCTGACACCTTTCTATAGCGATTTGAGTAGCTCGTCTGTTGGATCGGATCACACGGGCCAGCCTTTGCTCCCCACATGCATCACTGAGCCTTGGCTGCCCATGACCCTGTCGCCGGTTCACCACTGTTCCTTTCTTGGACCACTTTGATAGATACTGACCACTGCAGACCGGGAACACCCCACAAGAGCTGCAGTTTTGGAGATGCTCTGATCCGGTGGTCTAGCCACAATTTGGCCCTTCGTCAAACTCGCTCAAATCCTTAAGCTTGCCCATTTTTCCTGCTTCTAACACATCAACTTTGAGGACAAAATGTTCACTTGCTGCCTAATATATCCCACCCACTAACAGGTCCCATGATGAGGAGATAATCAGGTGTTATTCACTTCACCTGTCAGTGATCAAAATGTTATACCTGATCGGTGTATCTCATACGTGTTAATGGGTTTGGTTCATTTTCTTCATTAGGAAAATGAATGTATTTGGCACTAGGCATCAGTCAATCAGTCTGTAGCATGCAAAAATCAAAAGTCTTGACCTTAAATGGTTAAACCGGGCTAGATATTGAGGAAATCATTTTTGAGGGAGTGTTATAGCTGACGCACATCTTATTTTCTACAAAGTATATCAGGTTTGTCAGATAAAATCTCACACAAAGAAATATCTATAAATAAATAGCTTTAAGACTCAAACAAGCTAATACAGTGGGAAAGCATATAATTTATTTAACAATTTATCCTATTAAGGTACTCACCTTCACCTTCTTGCCATCTATATCCATGGTATGCACCGTAAAGTCTACACCGATAGTGTTATGCTGATTTCCTCTAAACTCTCCAGACTTGAAGCTGTGAATGATGCACGTCTTTCCCACATTGCTGTCTCCAATGAAGATAATCTTAAACAGGAAATCACAGGCGTCCTCTTCCTGCGCTCCTGTGGACTGTGTAGTCATGATGAGCACCGAGATTTGAACACACCGCCAGCTTCCACGTCCGACCGATCCCTGTAGCTTGCTTCGAACTACTGTACTTCAATGGCTTTTCAACTCTTAATCATGATCAGAATATATTCTCTCATTGTGACCGAAAATGAGTTCTGTATGAAAAGCACCCCTATATCTAATATACTGAAATCTTTTAACTTACATGATTTACTAACTCCTATGACCTGAGAATAGATTGAACGGACCGATCGCTGCTTCTCCGGTTTTCTCTTCCCTCCTTAAAATGTCAACAAACACACCCCTACCTGTCCTGCTGAGGGAGATTTCCATTTGCCGGCCCATTTGCACCACTGCATCTCCTGGAATTGTTTTCAAGCACACCTTGGTGACCTAGAGAAGCACACACGTTTGTTTTCCATTGTTCACTGTTTAATAGGTTTTTAAAATACGCAAAAACGAGAGTCTCACCTTTGCCGAGGGGAAAACATTGATACACGTTTTCAATTTTAGTGTCTTGGGGAGGTGACCTTTGGTCGGCAAAGCAGCGTGTAAACACGTAGCTTAGTGAAGCATGCCTGGTCTCGTTCTAACAGCCTTTTGTTCTTATTCGCAGAGCACGGGCTCAGCTTTCACAACTGCTATCAATACTCTCAACTACGGAGAATGAGAACAGCAGATCCTGACTAACCTCACCCCAAAACACATTTCAGTGAGAATTAAAGTCTTGCATTAGAGGTACTGACTCTCTGAAGGGGAAAAAACAAGCTTAAAGTGATTACCTTTGGTCCCTGAAAGCGTCCTTATGTAATAAGTTATGATGATAATGCTGTCCAAGTGTGCAAGACCTTCTTCATACTCATCCACAAACTCCCACCCTCATCGGCTTGTCGTCAACACAGTCCACAAAGCCACAAGGCACTGCCGGGTACTGGACAGTACACAGTGTGTGAAATGGACATCTGGCATTTACTTTCGAGTCAAAAGCTTTTTTTTGTGTCCAGAGAAATTTTTTAAAGAAAATCAGCTTTTTGTAGAAATGAAAATGACTTAGGATTAGCATACGCTGACGATATCCAACATGAGATTTGCTGTATCATTGTTTGATGAATTCTGTACTCCATTGAATACACTTTCCTTCGAGCACACAAGGCTGTTTGTTGAGACAGAGACGTCTTTGTGAGTGAAGTGTAGGAGTAAGCCTGTATGCATAAACAAGAATAGAGACTCATTAATTACTAATCCCAGCAAGACACATTCCCAAGTCTTGTTTTGGTTCCTTGGAAACTCTTACATGAAACTAAACATACAGTATGTGTTGACATCTTGAAAATCTTGCTTATGCAGTAGAATTTTATTGGAAAATTTCAGTCATAAATGACCACATTCCTGTGTGGTGTCCGTGATTTGGAAAACTAGCCTGTGAACAGTATAAAACGCTAAATGCATGCAAGGTCAAGGCTATAAACATTTCTAAAATAGACTGTTTTTAGTATGCACATTAAAAGTTCCATGTTCCGTGTGAATCAAAGTCTTTTTTTGGATGCAAAGCTGATCGTGTCTTTCGGTGTATAAGTGAGGCACGGAGTTGAGCGATATTTTGGTGGACCCGGCTGCTTCCTGTGTACTGACTTCTTCCTGGGCGTTCTATCATGCTGGGGAATGTGAATGGGTTTCCAGGGAATAGGATTTACAAAACTGGGAGCTGGATAGTTGAGATTGTCATAGCCACCTGAAAACAAAATAAAGGGAAAGTGTATTTTACATGAGGAAACTTTAAAATCTAAAGATATACACTTATATTGCCAAAAGTTTTGGGACACCCTTCCAAATCATTGAATTCAGTTGTTGTTTTTCAGGGGTTGGGCTCAACCCCTTAGTTCCAGTGAAGGGAACTCTTAATGCTTCAGCTTCATACCAAGACATTTTGGACAATTTCATGCTCCCAACTCTGTAGGAACAATTTGGGGATGACCCCTTCCTGTTCCAATATGACTGCACACCAGTGGAGAAAGAAAGGTCCATAAATGTCTGCCAAATGCCAGAAATGTAAATGTAAATGTAAATGTAGCACTCACACCTATTGTCATGAAGTGCTTCGAGCGACTGGTCCGGTCACACCTCAAAAATCCCCCCCCCCCACCGGACCCACACCAATTTGCCTACTGCAGCAATAGGAGCTCAGAGGATGCAGTGCTGCACTCTGTAGTCACACATTTGGACAACAACAATAAACATGCACGTGTACTGTTTGTTGACTTCAGTTCTGCCTTTAACACTGTCATTCCCTTCAAGTTAACCACTAAACTTGGAGATCTTGGCATCAATACCCCCCTCCGCAACTGGATTATGGACTTTCTGACCAACAGACCCCAGCATGTTAGATCAGGCCACATCTGCTACACCACCATCATACTTTACACCGGCGTACCACAGGGCTGTGTGCTGAGCCCGTTCCTCTACTCCCTCTTCACCCAAGACTGCAAGCCTATGTATGGATCCAACTCTATCATCAAGTTTGCAAACGACACCACGGTGATCGGCCTCATCAGTGACAACGATGAGGTGCAACACTTGGTCTCATGGTGTGGTGACAATAACCTGCTCCTTAACACCAGCAAGACAAAGGAACTCATCGTGGATTTCAGGAGTGAGAAAGGAAGAACGTACAACCCCATCCACATCAACGGAATGGCTGTCAAGCGGGTATCCAGCTTCAAGTTTCTGGGGACCAACATCTCAGAGGGCCTGTCCTGGACCACCAATGCCTCCAGTCTGGTCAAAAAGGCTCAGCAGTGCCTTTTTTTCCTGAACACACTGAAGAAGAACCACCTGTCTTCAACCATCCTGGTGAACTTCTACCGCTGCGTGATTGAGAGCATCCTGACCAACTGCATCACAGTCTGGTATGGGAACTGCTCAGTCACCGACCGCAAGGCACTACTGCAACGGGAGGTAAAAACCACCCAATGCATCATAGGAAACCCACTTCCTGCAATTGAGGACATCCAGAAGAAGCGCTGCCTACATCAGGTTCACAGCATTCTTAAAGACTCTTCCCACCACGCCCATAGTCTTTTCAAAACTTCTACCTTCCAAAAGGCAATTCAGGAGCCTCCGGACCAAAACCAGCAGACTAAGGAACAGTTTCTTTCCCACAGCTGTCTCCTTACTGAACTCTGTCCCCCGCTGAACCCCTATGCCCTTCCCTCACCTCTACACACTCCTCATCCCCCTTTATGGTTGACTGTATTTACTTCATCTAGCCATGTCACTTCTACGTAGGCAATGCATCTAGCACACATTCACATACTGTATATAATTGTTCATAGCCACAGCCTATACATCATTTGCACAGTCCATCTGTATTGTATGCACATGGCACTTAATCTCCTGTGTATATGCTCATAGCACATGTATACTGTCCATATTACTCTGTATATTATGTCCACAGCACACACACACATCTATTTATCATAATGATAATACTGTATATATATCTCTGTATATATAATTATCCCCATTATACTGCTTTGTTCTGGACATCTGCCCTTATCTGTACATATTGTATTACCTATACATAATCCAAAGTATTCTGTACATCATGTCCATAGCACATACATCTGTATATCATGTTGATAATACTATACATACCCAACTGTAATTATCTCCATAGTACTGCTCCTATTTGTACATAAGTCCTTATCTGTACATATCAGATTATCTACATTACTGTATATAAAGCACTTGCACTTATGGTTAGATGCTAAACTGCTTTTCGTCCTGACCCCAACCTGACAGAACACCTTTGGGATGAATTAGAGCGGAGACTGCGAGCCAGGCCTTCTCGTCCAACATCAGTGCCTGACCTCACAAATGCGCTTCTAGAGGAATGGTCAAAAATTCCCATAAACACACTCCTAAACCTTGTGGAAAGCCTTCCCAGAGGAGTTGAAGCTGTTATAGCTGTAAAGGCCAGGTCAACTCCATATTACATTCATGTGCATATGAAGGCAGACGTCCCAAAACTTTTAGCAACGTATATAAGACGATCCATTTCATTTTGAATGATTGTTTTTAATAGGTAATTTTCCACGTACCAGCTGAACATGCTGATGACTCGCATGTATGTCTTTCTTTGTCCTTTATGTTTTTAAGCCACTCTTTAAACTTCTCATCTGCTCGCTCTTTACGATCTCTCTCCTCCTTTTCTCTTCTAGCGATTTCTTCCTGTTAGACAAAATAAAGAAACAAACAAATAAATAAATAAACTGACAATAGGTCATCTTCTTTACTTGGAATAACTGCAAATGCCTCTATGAACGTACTTGTTCTTTCAATTTCCGTTCCTTTTCCTCATGCTTTTTTTTATGCAGCCACGCTTGATATTTTTCTTGGGCTTTCTTTTCGATCTCCAACCTTTTCTGTTCTTCTTGAAGCATTTCATTTGTTTTCTGGGACTCCCGGCAAAGCTTTTCCTGTTTCTCCTGGGAAAGATAAAATCGGTTGGTAATAGGAAGAAATTGTAGATAATTTAACAGAATACACCCTGAATGTGGGGGAGAGTAGAATTAGTGTTATTTTTACATTGACACTGCTGAAAGTTTGCTCATTTACTGGTAGGGAAAATGATGGAACTGAAACAGAGCTCTGTAGGAGAAACAGAGCTTCAAAGATGAGTGGCCATGAAAGGATGCACATCGTCAGCAACAATACTCAAATAGGCTGTGACATAAAAGTGATGCATGGTTAGTGTTAATAGGCCCAACGTGTGCCAAGAAAACATTCCCCACACTTAAAACTGCTGGCTTGTATCATCTTCATGAGTTTATAAATTGCACAGCTGCTCTGTTAGTGTATTTTATCTCACAGATTGCGACCTCTGGTGTTCAAAATGGTGCAACTGCACTAGAATACAAACATTTCCACAATGCACACCATCACATTTCGGCAGTGCAATGCACCCTATTTGTTGATCTTTAGGCTGCTCCCTGTTTGGAGTTGCCACAGCGGATCTTCGATTTGGCACAGGATGCCCTTCCTGATGCAAACCTCCCATTTTACCCGGGCTTGGGACCGGCACTGAGAGCTAACTCTTCAGCGGCTGGCTTTGCTCCCTGCCCGGGAATCTGACCCGAGCCATGGCAATGAGAGTGCGGGATCCTGCCGCTGGACTACCAGGAGGCCTATTTCTTAGTTAACTTTAATTATCTCACAGCATTGTTGAGTAACAGTGGTGCTGGCTGTTATTAAAACTACAGGTTTATATTAAAGTTTGTGGGCTATTTTTTGTGCCAGACACTCCATGCTAACAAAAAAACAAATGTCAGTATTGACAAATTGCTGTGGTATAAGTGGAATAAAACTTAATGAACGTCTTCAAGCCAGCCGGATCACTCTTTTTTTACATCATCATGCCTTGTTTTTATTCCTCACATATTTTACATCTAATACATTATTTCTAATAATGTAAAAAGAACCTGAGAGGTACCTGTTCTCTCTTCACTTGAAGCCACTCTTGAATTTTACACTCACTCACTGCTTTTTTTCTTTGTTGTTCCGTTTCTTCTTGCTTCTTCTTTTCGTTCAGAGCTTGTCGCTGAAATCAGTAGTTTTAGCAAAGTTTTAGAAAGTCTCTCTTAAATACTGAATGTTCACAGCACTGTAGTAAACATCCTAATAAAGAAATTTGTACCTGCAGGGATTTTTGATGAATTTTAAGTCGCTCTTCTTTGGCTTTACTCACAAGCCACTGTTCCCATGCACTCAGATTCAGCTGTCCTGTGGCGGTATCGTCTGCGTGAGGGGGGGACTCATTCCTGGGAAAAAAATAAAAGACTCATCATTCTGCATACAAATTGATGAAGCTCTGGGTCATTAAACTGAAGATCGGGCTTCAAGCCCCAGCACTGCCAGGCTGCCACTGTTGGGCCCTTGTGCAAGGCCCCCAACCCTCCCTGCTCCAGGGGCGCTGCATCATGGCTGACCCCGTGCTCTGACCCTTACTCTCAAGGATGGGATATGTGAAGAAAGAATTTCTTCACTAATAAAGACAACTTAAGTTAAAGCATAAAAAAATAAAATATTTGCTTACTAATTAACAGCATACCTGTTCGGACTGATGGGTACAGCATCTTCATGTGCTATAAGAGACGGGTCATCAGGTGGCTGACCGTGTTTCTGTGCTTCTTCCTTATCATCATCATCTGACAATTCAAAGCTATCATGGTAAATGGGGGACAGTAGAGAGTAGGTGGAGTCGCCAGTCGAGTCCACACTCCTGCTTCTGGGGATACTTCTTCGGACAACAGATTTGCTTTTGAGTGGAGTTGAGGTAAAACTTTTCGACGAGGCAGACCGAGGGGCTGACATCCCAAACCTGGCAGGACAAGAAATATCAATGGCTCAGTTCAGTAGCCATCATCCTCTTCATCATCAAGTCATGCAAAAAGAACCACTGACCACTGAGATAGAACATCATCTGACCACTCTTACATTTGACATTCTTATACTGTTCCCAGATAATTGTGTAGGACAAAACACACTTGTCGCAAAACTTACTTCTTTAGCTCACTTTGTTAAGAAATGTTTATCTAGTTAGCCATCTAACAACAAACAGCATTTTCTTGAGTTAACGATTTGTACTGCGCATGTGCGAAAACTCGGGTTTCGTTCTGCGCATGCGCGAACAACACATTACAACCTTATATTATTAATAATATTATAACAACAGTATTATAAACAACCGAAACTGCTGTACATCGTTTCGTCATACTTCAGACGTGTAAAAGTAGACGCATTTCCATACACGCACAGTGCAAATCGAGTAGTGGAGTTAAATTCTAGCTAGCTAACTAGCCCGTTAGCTTCTGTAACACACTTGCAATAGCTAATGTTTTAAGCTAAAGTTTGTTAAAAGAAGCTGTTACACTTTAAATGTCTATAAATGGAACTAGAGTAAAGTTCTGAAACTGGACAGCACGAATAACTCACCAGTTTGTAGAGTAAATTAACTAAAATGGTATTAACAGATTTCACCCTGTGTGCAAGTGTGTTTGTATTATCGCCTGCTTGTAAATGTCCCGCCCCTCTATGTGGCGATTACACCGTACCCACGTCAATCATGTCTCCGAGGATCGTGATTGGCTCTCTAAGTGTAACCAGGCACGCCATAGTGTAAGTCGCGTTCATAGAAACGAAGCGTCTGGGGATGCATCAGTGGGGATGAGAATAACAGTAATATTGTGTGTGGGGTTAAAAACAGTGTCTCTAAGCAGTATGTCAAATACAACTGTTTCATTTAGGATGGATATCCTGTATATGTATATATCAAAATTCTAAAATTAAATTCAAATTTTATTTGTCACATACATAATCGTACACAGTATGATATGCAGAGAAATGCTAACACGACTATTTGCTTTGACCCTTGCTTTGACCTCACAGTAGGTAAAATAAAATAAAAAAATAATATAAATAAAATAAAAATATAAATAAAGTAAGGTAGGGTATATGTGTATACAGAATATGTATAAAATATAGAATATATATAAGAAATACTATATATATATATATATATATATATATATATATATATATATATATATATATATATATATATATATATATATATATATATATATATACACTATATTGCCAAAAGTATTCGCTCACCTGCCTTGACTCGCATATGAACTTAAGTGACATCCCATTCCTAATCCATAGGGTTCAATATGACGTCGGTCCACCCTTTGCAGCTATAACAGCTTCAACTCTTCTGGGAAGGCTGTCCACAAGGTTTAGGAGTGTGTTTATGGGAATTTTTGACCATTCTTCCAGAGGCGTATTTGTGAGGTCACACACTGATGTTGGACGAGAAGGCCTGGCTCTCAGTCTCCGCTCTAATTCATCCCAAAGGTGTTCTATGGGGTTGAGGTCAGGACTCTGTGCAGGCCAGTCAAGTTCATCCACACCAGACTCTGTCATCCATGTCTTTATGGACCCTGCTTTGTGCACTGGTGCACAGTCATGTTGGAAGAGGAAGGGGCCAGCTCCAAACTGTTCCCACAAAGTTGGGAGCATGGAATTGTCCAAAATGTCTTGGTATGCTGAAGCATTCAGAGTTCCTTTCACTGGAACTAAGGGGCCAAGCCCAGCTCCTGAAAAACAACCCCACACCATAATCCCCCCTCCACCAAACTTTACACTTGGCACAATGCAGTCAGACAAGTACCGTTCTCCTGGCAACCGCCAAACCCAGACTCGTCCATCAGATTGCCAGATGGAGAAGCGCGATTCGTCACTCCAGAGAACGCGTCTCCACTGCTCTAGAGTCCAGTGGCGGCGTGCTTTACACCACTGCATCCGACGCTTTGCATTGCACTTGGTGATGTATGGCTTGGATGCAGCTGCTCGGCCATGGAAACCCATTCCATGAAGCTCTCTGCGCACTGTTCTTGAGCTAATCTGAAGGCCACATGAAGTTTGGAGGTCTGTAGAGATTGACTCTGCAGAAAGTTGGCGACCTCTTCGCACTATGCGCCTCAGCATCCTCTGACCCCGCTCCGTCAGTTTACATGGCCTACCACTTCGTGGCTGAGTTGCTGTCGTTCCCAAACACTTCCACGTTCTTATAATACAGCTGACAGTTGACTGTGGAATATTTAGGAGCGAGGAAATTTCACGACTGGATTTGTTGCACAGGTGGCATCCTATCACAGTTCCACGCTGGAATTCACTGAGCTCCTGAGAGCGACCCATTCTTTCACAAATGTTTGTAAAAACAGTCTGCATGCCTAGGTGCTTGATTTTATACACCTGTGGCCATGGAAGTGATTGGAACACCTGATTCTGATTATTTGGATGGGTGAGCGAATACTTTTGGCAATATAGTGTATATATATATATATATATATATATATATATATATATATATATATATACTGATTATTTGCAGTTTGTTTTATTTGAGTTATTAAAGCTCTTCAAATACTGCATGATCTTGGCTTATTTTGATGTGTTGTCATTTCCTTTAAATATACACTCTAAATAGCAATAGTGATATTTTGAATTTAAGAGAAATACTGTCAGCAGTTCAAAAAAAAAATGAAACAAAACTGTTCATCTCACCAATACATGCACCTGGACGAAAAAAAACATAAGAAACTGATTGTTTTGCAGTGGTCTTATATATATATATGAAATATAGAGATATAGATAAATATAGAGACTGTGTACAATGAGTTCATGATTTGTCCTATGAATGTTATAAGTCTGTTCTTTACACAAATGAGGTTTATGATGATATTTATCCTATTCTCTCTCTCTCTCTCTCTCTCTCTCTCCATGCAGCATATTATCAATTTGACCATGGAGAAAGCAAGGTCATGTGTGTGAAATTCTTACCTCTAAAACCTGATGGTGAAATAAAGATATTTCTCAGAGATTAAGTGCTGAACATGCTATTCAGTGGGCCAGCTGCACATGCACATGCTTTTACACACACACACACACACACACACACACAGAAAGATTTACTTTTTTAAACTTTTTTTTTAACTTTGCTTATCTATGCTTGAATAAACATTTCAGAAATATTTGAATCAACAGATCCCAAAGTATTAACAGCTAGTATTTTAAAATAAGCTGATGTATTTTAGCTTATACTACAAATCATTTGTCTTACAGTTACTTTTTTCTACACTAAATAATTACATTTGCAGGGGTTATATGGGACAGACTTGAGGACTTAAAAGTGCAAACCTAAACTAATAACACTATACATTTAATTTACAGACAATGCTATACATCCATCCATCCATCCATTTTCTATACCCACTTTATTCCTAATTAGGGTCACAGGGATCTGCTGGAGCCTATCTTAGCACACATTGGGCGAAAGGCAGGGGTACACCCTGGACAGGTCGCCAGTCCATCACAGGGCCACACATATAGACAGACAACCACACACACTCACACACACTCTTATGGGCAATTTAGAATGACCAAATCAACCTAATGTACATGTGTGGGAGGAAGCCAGAGGAAAGGCCCCTGCAATGCTATACAGAAAAATGACCACAATATACAGAGAATGCAATGTATATATGTATATATTGTGTGACTAATGTAAGTGTGACAAACGATGACTGTCTGATACACAATATACAGTACAAAATGTGTGACTAGTGCAAGCATCAGTAATGTGTATAACAGATTGGGATGGCGTGATGAGTGACTGTTCTTACAGTACAGCATTCAATCGATCAATAAGCACAATTCCTTCCCTTTATTTCATGCAAAAATTGCAATGAACATTCACTCCATGTCCTGGGAAAAACTATATTGATATCGCTAAGCAGACAGGTGAAGTCAGAGTTATTCTGGAATGATTGAACAAGATATGGTGAATCCAAGGCCACAGCAGCTTTATAAAAACCCTTACCCTCTGTAGCTACAGCAGTGTAAAATCATGGCTCTCCTTTGGATTCTCTCTTGCCTTGCCTTTATTGGCACAACATATGGTATGTAACTTTGTATTTAGTGATAATGATATTCACCTAGTACTAAGATTAAAACGGCATGTTGGACGTTTGGGGGACAAAGTTAGGGAGGCCAGATTAAGATGGTTTGGACATGTTCAGAGTAAGTATATTGGTAGAGGAATGTTGGACATGAAGTAGCCAGGCAGGAGGCAAAGAGGAAGGCCAAAGAGGAGGTATATGGATGGAATAAATGAGGATATGAAGCTGGTGGGTGCAAGTGTTGAGGATGAAGAAGATAGGGATAGGTGGAGAGAGATGATTCCCTGAAGGGAAAAGCTGAAAGAAGAAGAAGACTAAGACTAAAACTGAGGATATTGTCTTAGTCAGGCACTCTCTTGCATGCAGATGTTTTTATTTCTTGTATCTGCTTGATTTAGTTGGGCATCTACATGGCCGCACAGAAGGCCAGAGCCTTTAGGCTTCAGATCATACTGCCGGATTGAAATATTGGTTTAAAAGTCCTTTAGCAAAAAAGAAATTTTGTGTGTGTGTGTTTTTTTAAGGATGTGGTGTCCCTTCCATTCCTCCTGTGATCACTGGATACGCCAGGATTGTGAACGGTGAAGAGGCTGTGCCCCACTCATGGCCCTGGCAAGTGTCCCTGCAGGTAAGACTTTCTCTCGTTGTCTCTTCTGATCTCTACAATTCAGGAATGAATCATTTGAATGCAGCGACAATACATTTTCTTGCTGTTCTCTTCTCAGGATAATACCGGCTTCCACTTCTGTGGTGGTTCCCTGATCAGTGAGTACTGGGTGGTGACCGCTGCTCACTGCAATGTCAGGTAGGGGCAGAAATCTGAATTTTAAGGCTTTGTTCTTCTTTTAGCTTTCTAAGAGAACTGCCCTGACAATTGAGTTGAATCGAAATTTTTAATTTCCCAGCAAATAAAAATATAATAACAATCATACGTCATGACAGGAAGTGTCACTTTTGTTTCGCAGGACCTCTCACCTTGTGATCCTTGGAGAGCATGACCGCAACTCAAATTCAGAGAACATCCAGACCATAAAAGTTGCAAAGGTTTGTATTACGTCTAGAAAATGAATGAGCTCCAAAGTATGAAAGGAAGTTGATAATAAGTTTTGGTATGATGCTGAGGTTTCGATTAGAAAATATTTCCTGGTTCAGATTAATGATTAAGATAATAATACTCTCTTTTTAACCAACACAGTCCATCAGGCACCCCAGCTACAACCCATACACCATCAACAATGACGTTGCTCTGATCAAGCTGGCCTCTCCTGCTCAGCTCAACACCCATGTGTCCCCTGTGTGTCTGGCTGAGACCACTGACAACTTCCCTGGTGGCATGAAGTGCGTCACAAGCGGATGGGGCTTGACCAGATACAATGGTAATGCAAAGCTTGTGATGGGTTTCTTTTATTCCACATGTTCGGAAGGAATATCTTCCTTTCTTCATGCCAACACTCTTCTCTCTTTCAGCTGCAAACACTCCTCCTCTCCTGCAGCAGGCTGCTCTGCCACTGCTGACTAACAGCGATTGCCAGCGTTACTGGGGCAGTAAAATTACTGACCTGATGGTCTGTGCTGGAGCCTCTGGTGCTTCCTCCTGCATGGTAATGCAAAATTTAGGAAATTAAGGGTTTAAGAGTGCAAAGATTTTAAGACACATTTTTTATAGCTTTTTATTTTGTCATTTTTAATATGAATTACTGTCAAGTCTTTATATAATAATGATGTATTTTTCTTCTTTTTCTTATTATTTTTATTATAATATAATATAATATAATATAATATAATATAATATAATATAATATAATATAATATAATATAATATAATATAATATAATATAATATAATATAATATAATAATTATTATTTATTGAAATGATGCTAATTTAATAATTTGAAAAAATATATCAGGCTCAAAGAGTGAACATAAACTACTATAAAAACAAAAAAAATAATTCATTAGTTGTATTTTAAATATGCTTTTCTTTCCAGAACAGTTCATTTTGATTTTGTTCTTCAGTTTAGTTCAATTCATTTTTATTTATATAGCGTGTTTAACAATGGACAAAGACACAGAGCAACTTTCCAGATATTGTTATAGACATATAAAACATCAATAATTAGAAAATGTATTCATTATTTTTTTCTTTCTTGTTTCAGGGTGACTCTGGTGGCCCCTTGGTGTGCCAGAAATCTGGAGTTTGGACCCTGGTTGGTATTGTCTCCTGGGGCAGTGGCACCTGCTCTACCTCCATGCCTGGAGTGTACGCTCGGGTCACTCAGCTTCGCTCCTGGATTGATCAGACCGTCGCCGCCAACTAAATCCTCCATGGTGGCTTGATCCCGTTCTCTATTTCTTCCTTATAATTAAAGATAAGATCATTACAATGCACATCATCAGTTGTTTTCTTGTCTTGTCAGCAAAACTATTCATTTTAGTTGAAATATATATCCAAAATGCATGTGAAGGAGACATTGGTCTGCATAGTATTTCTTTAAAAAATAAATAAATAAATAACATAAAATCGAATAAAAATAAAATATATTTATTTTATATATATTATATATATATAAAAATTATATATATATAAAATAATCGAATAAATTAAATAATAACCTAAATTGAACTACATACTATCAGACTGGACAGTAAAACTAGGAACAAACACACAAAAGAAAATTTGCAATCAAAATAAAGTTAAATGTTTATGAATAATTAATGACCAAAATGTATTAAAAATAAAAGTGACTAAAAATGTGACAAAAGAAATATAGATAAACAACTAAACATACAAATAAAATGGATTAAAGGGTCATTATGTCAAATTGGTGCCTTATAAGTCTTTATATTATTAATAATATTTATATTATTTATAATATAATTTATAATATAATATAAAATATAATTTTATATAGTCATTATATATTTTTTTAAAAAAAAAGGTTTTACATTGACTCATTAATGCAAATTTGGGTTGTGATTTCTCAATAAAAAACAAGTAACAAAAAAATGAAAAGAAAGAATATGTGGACGTGGAAACATGAACCTGTTAAATTCAATCAGTGTAAATCATATTTATGAAATAAAGGACGTATTAAAAAACTAAGATATTAAAATCAGTTACAAAATTGACCAAAAACTACTATTGCCAAAAGTTTTGGGACACCCCTCCAAATCATTGAATTCAGGTGTTGTTTTTCAGGGGTTGGTCTCGGCCCCTTAGTTCCAGTGAAGGGAACTCTTAATGCTTCAGCTTCATACCAAGACATTTTGGGTAATTTCATGCTCCCAACTCTGTAGGAACAGTTTGGAGATGACCCCTTCCTGTTCCAACATGACTGCACACCAGTGGAGAAAGCAAGGTCCATAAAGACATGGATGAGAGAGAGTTTGGTGTGGAGACGACCAGACCCTCACACTCACCTCCACAGATGTGTACAACGTACTGATGCACGTAAGGTTGCTGGCCCCGATGGCATCCCTGGACGCATGCTAAGGGCATGTGCTGAGCAGCTTGCAGGGGTCTTTACGGACATTTTCAAACTGTACCTCGCCCAAGCAGTTGTGCCAACATGCTTCAAATCCACCTCCATTGTGCCAGTGACGAAACACCAGGACATTTTGGACAATTTCATGCTCCCAACTTTGTGGGAACAGTTTGGGGATGACCCCTTCCTGTTCCAACATGACTGCACACCAGTGCACAAAGCAAGGTCCATAAAGACATGGATGAGTGAGTTTAGTTTTAGCTTCACAGAGTCCTGACCTCAACACCTTTGGGATGAATTAGAGCGGAGACTGTGAGCCAGCCCAAAACTGGGACGTCTGCCTTCACATGTACATGAATGTAATATGGAGTTGTCCCGCCCTTTGCAGCTATAACAGCTTCATTTCTTCTGGGAAGGCTTTCCACAAGGTTTAGGAGTGTGTTTATGGGAATTTTTGACCATTCCTCTAGAAGTGCACTTGTGAGGTCAGGCACTGATGTTGGACGAGAAGGCCTGGCGTCCCATAGGTGTTCTATCGGGTTGAGGTCAGGAAGTTCCTCCACACCAAACTCACTCATCCATGTCTTTATGGACCTTGCTTTGTGCACTGGTGTGCAGTCATGTTGGAACAGGAAGGGGTCATCCCCAAACTGTTCCCACAAAGTTGGGAGCATGAAAATGTCCAAAATGTCTTGGTATGCTGAAGCATTAAGAGTTCCTTTCACTGGAACTAAGAGGCCAAGATTAACACCTGAAAAACATCTCCTGAATTCAGTGATTTGGAGGGGTGTCCCAAAACTTTTGGCAATATAAGTCTATTTGTCGCCATCTACTGTTTATAAAGCCGCCGCGTCTGTAACTACTGCACTATTTAGTCATTTACTCCTAAAATTGCTTTTAATTTTTTTTTGCTGTTTAATTTTTGATAACTTCGACAGGGGATATTGTTGACGTGACAAAAATATTAGCCCCTTTGAGGACATATGGCTAGCGTACTCCTAGCTTCTTGCCCCTAGGATCTCTGGCTGTCGAAGAACAAGGAGATCGATAAGGTCACTCATAACTCATGACGTATTCTTAAAAATTCAGCCCTGTAGAGCAAAGCGAAGAAAGGAAATTTTGAACCGAACGTCAGCGGCGCCGTGGCTTAGTTGGTTAAAGCGCCTGTCTAGTAAACAGGAGATCCTGGGTTCGAATCCCAGCGGTGCCTTTTAAGAACAACGTTCCGCAGAAAGTCTAATTAATGAGACAGACACCGAACTCAACCACTCTGTAATAATTACACCTAATAATCAAAAATAAATCGAAAAATAGTATTAATTATTCTTTATTCATGACCAGAACTGTTAAACCATTTTATCATTTACAAAAAGAGACAGACAACGGGTAACCATGGAAGTATCTCTTCCACTGGAAATAAACTATACAAATAATTTACAGTTTCAAATCTCACATTGAAAACTCTTTCTTCTACAATAGGTCTGCATAGGTAAAATGAGCATGTTGAAAGAAAAAGAAAACAAAAGTACAGCTTAAAGTAACTGATACAGTGCTTGATTTCTGGCAGTTTGATATCTCCCCCTTATATCACCTACTTATTATATAGGACATCTATTTAAAACAAACAAAACAAAACAAAACAAAACAGGAAAACAAAAGAGAGACAATGCTATCCGGTTCAGTGGCTCTGCAAGAATATTTACACCCACGGTTTAGGGACACCTTGCCTGTTTCCTGAAATGTCCCAACTGTTTTCACTGACCACATATATACCCATAGTTACACAGGACAACATATTTGAAGTGAAATGAAGCAGGCTTGTCAGTAATGAAATGGTCTGCCAAATCAACAACCTTCAACCATTCGAGCTGCTCTGTGCATGGAGTTGGACTGAAAAGGGTTTTAGAGACTAGCTCCAAAAAGACACAGCTGAGTATTTGTTAGGAAGATTTTTGACAAACATATAGTTGCGTTATTTTTCAGTTATTATAACGAATGCTTACTTCTGATATGTATGTAGAGGAATATGGTTCACCTGCACTCACTATAATTATAGACAATAATCAAATATTAGATTGTTTGATTAGAATGCAAGTCTAAAAGGATATAAAGAATAACCATTAGAATACTTTATAAATGATCAGATTTCTCCAGAACTGAGTTGGTAAGATAAGGCATAGGTTGTCACGCACCCTGCTTAATTAGCAAAGCTAATACTTTCCTGAACGCCAGATTTCTAGCTGTGCTTTAAAGAGGTAACATACAAGACAAAATACAAGGACTTCTCTAACTGCCACACTGCAATAAATATAGTCAGCATTAGCTCTTATGTCTCCATTATTATGTATTTCAAGTATATATACACACAGACAACTAGCAGGGAAATACCTGACAGTGCTTAAAAAACCTAAGGTTTTTTTATTCTGAATTGATCCAGTTAAAAAAAACATACTGAAATATTTCAGACAATAAACGATATATTAAATTGTTAGAAATGTTTAGAAATATTGAAATGTACATCTATGGGAAGTCCATTTGAGGTGTTAACATAGTGACATTAACTTACATGTAGCAGTAAATACAAAAAAAAAAAACTATACAAGGCTTATAGATATTTGTGTTTGAATATTTACCCATGAACCTTATTTTGGGGCTTTAAAATAACAGGACAACTATGGTTTGACAAAAATATGATATAATTAAGGTAATAAACAAACCAAAAAAATAAAATAAAAGTCAAACAGGTCCAGAGGCCTTGCTAATGGCAGAAGACTTATCCGTCCATTCTCTCGGCGTTATGTCTTCAATGGGGTCAACTTGGGGGAAAACCACAAAAAACACTCTCTGACCCAGATACGTGGCCCACTCTGTAACAAACACAACAAAGAATGAATAAATCAATAAAGCTTTCATTACAAATTATTTAATCAACAATGTGAGTGAAAATTAGATAGACAGATAGATAGATAGAAAGACAGACAGATAGACAGAAACATAGAGAGATAGAATATTAAGACAGACAGACAGACAGACAGATGGACAGACAGATAGATAGACAAAAAGACAGATAGACAGACAGATAGGTAGAATATTAAATATTCAGTATATTGAATTACTTTTTAGTCTAAATCGTTCTATTTATTTCTATATTTAAATGGTCTGAGACACTATAAACAGTATTTAGGAAAGGCCCTTTGCACATGTTGCATTTGGATTATGATTTAGTTTGTATGGTGATGCACAGTCATTTATACTGACCAGGTATAACATTATGACCACCTGCCTAATATTGTGTTGGTGCCCCTTTTGCTGCCAAAACAGCCCTGACCCGTCCTGCACTGTGTATTCTGACACCTTTCTATCAGAACCAGCATTAACTTCTTCAGCAATTTAAGCAACAGTAGCTCATCTGTTGGATCGGATCACACGGGCCAGCCTTCTCTCCCCATGTGCATCAATGAGACTTGGCCGTCCATGACCCTGTCGCCGGTTCACCACTGTTCCTTCCTTGGACCACTTTGATAGATACTGACCACTGCAGACCGGGAACACCCCACAAGAGCTGCAGTTTTGGAGATGATCTGATCCAGTGGTCTAGCCATCACAATTTGGCCCTCGATGTCAAACTCGCTCAAATCCTTACGCTTGTCCATTTTTCCTGCTTCTAACACATCAACATTGAGGACAAAATGTTCACTTGCTGCCTAACATATCCCACCCACTAACAGGTGCCATGATGAGAAGATCACCAGTGTTATTCACTTCACCTGTCAGTGGTCATAATATTATGCCTGATCGATGTATATTTCTGCCATTTGGCAGACACCCTTATCCAGAGCAGGTTACAATTTATCTCATTTTTTTATACAGCTGAGCAATTGAGGGTTAAGGGCCTTGCTCAGGGGCCCAGCAGTGGCAGCTTAGTGGACCTGGGATTCAAACTCAACTTAACCACTAAGCTGCCACATCCCCAGTCTACTTCGGGTGGGTGATATTGCATTTAAACAATAACACTGTTAAGGTACTGAACCCTTTCTTCCCACAGTAATGCAATTTCAATACCTTTAAAGGAATTTCTAGGCATATATGTAGAAACGTTATGATTTTTAAATTATCATTTATTTAGTGTTTAAAATATAGTATAGTTATTGGGCAATGTAAAATATAAACGTATTAGGAAGTAGACACATTTTATTATTTTAAACATACCAATGAAGTTATAGATACACTTTGGCTTGTCTTTCCAGTACACTCCCAGAAAGTATACAGGTACTCCAGTGAGCATGATGACCAGTCCGACTCCACAGACCACAGGCTCTGAATGCAGACTGAAGCCCAGCAGCAGGACCCAGAACAGCAGGTAACACACAGGAACAAACAAACTCACCTGTACACAGGACACCAGAAGAATTGTTCATTAATGCCATTATTGAGTGAATTCTGTGGATTTTTTAATTCAGTGTTATTTTTAAATCCAGATTTAAATCTCTATTGCATGAACCAGAGGCAGAACTTAGAAAGGAAAAACTCCCTGAGACAGCAGGAGCAAGAAACCTGGGGACGAGCCAAAGACAAGCCAATACTCTTGATTATAAATCATTACAATACACAGGTATAGAAGAGTGAAGGGAAACAAATAAAAAGTATTGAAAAGATGTTCATTATAACCTATTGTGAATAAGACTCCAAGGCTAAGCACAGGTCAGTATTTATAATCACAGCAGTTGTTCTTAGAAGGTAAATATTTACAGTATCTGGTATTCTACACTATCAGCAGAGTTGAATATTGAGGTGTTTTCTCTTCTTTTCTTTTACTTCCACACTGTGCTACCACAATGAAATCTTAATCAGGAAGCACCTCTGCATTTTTCTGAGTATGTAAGTATAAGTTCTAATGATACCTTGATAGGCCTGTACAGGTTTGGCTTCTTCCATCTGTAATACAGCAAGCCAGCAATAGTGACTCCATAGGAGAGGTAGTTGATGAAGGACACATAGTTTATAAGGTTATGTGTTTCACCAATGCACATGATTACAATTGTTGCAGTGCACTGTAAAAGATGAGAGAAAGTGAGAGGAACAGAGGCAGACAGACAAAAAACACTGAGTCTGCTGATACGAAACAGACCAGAAATGATGACAAAAATTCTATATGAAGTATTTGGATGTCGTATAGCAACTCACACAGACAAGCAGGGCTGGAATTGGGGTGCAACTCTTAAAGTGAATCATAGCTAGCAAGCTGGGTAAATGTCCTTCTCTCGCACCGGAGAAACAGAGTCTGAATGTGCACACAAACATACCACACACACACACCCACACACACACACACACAACAAATAAATATCTACATGCAAAATAAAAAAAAACCCTGAATTGTCATCAAGCATTTTCAAGATGGGAAAGGAAAGATTTGTGTGTGTGATCATGGAGATGTCCTCTTATACTAACTCTGAGCATACACAAACCTCCCAGTGTTCTCCTTATGAGTGAAAACTACAGTATGGATGATCCGGTATTCATAGAAACAATACATTAGATTACAGGCTTATTTGGGTTAGCGTAGTTAAGATTAAAAGCAAACCAATTCAAATCACCAGTCAAACGAGCTAATAAATATATTGATAATGGGAGACAGAGCATTGCCATTCTCACAACTTTTATACTGAGCTCAGGTTACTGTCTGTGTTGGTTTCCAGGTTCTCCAGTGGATTGACTATGATAAACTGCCCCTAGATTTGAATTAGTGTATAAATATATGCTGCCCTGTGATGGTCTGGAGACCCATTACCTCACCCCTAGAGTCCATTGGATATGCACCAGATTCACTAAGACCCTGAAGATGAATGAATGTTAATGGTGGGCTCAAACCCCTGGCTATGCTTCACAGACCCTACTTTGAGAATCAACATACTATGCTTGTGCTAATCCTCCAGTAGGGGGCAGCAGAACATTCCACTATATTCAATCACACGTCAATGAGCTAGAAATCCTGGAATGACCGAGCTGACCTGGATGAGGTGAAGAGGTAGCCATTGATTCCTCCAAATGTGGAGAGTGCCACAGAGATGGGTATGATGGTGGAGAACATTCCAAGCAGCTTCTCACCAAATGTCTGTTGGACATAAGTGTCAGAACTGTAGCACATCCTCAAGGCAATATACAATATGTGTCCGAACAGCTTGCAAGAGGGAGGGAAGAATGTGTAGTGTACTTACTACAGCCACAGCATTGGAGGATAACAGCTCCTCGGGGGACATGGAGGAGAAGTAGGCGATATTGGTGAGCGTGTACACAATGGTTACCAGTGGAATGGAGATGTAAATTGCACGTGGAAGATTTCTGATCAAACAACAAACATGTTTATAACACGGCACTGCTGACTAGAATATTGTTCAACAGCAGTAAAGTATTTCAGATACAGCAAGTTTCTCCCGTCACCGGCAAATAAAACATCACCCACTGAGAAGGTGTGTAATAAAGAGACAGTGTGTTTATATTCAAGTCAAACAGCTTTCGAGAACTTCTGAGCCTTTACTCTGAATGCTACCAAAAATATGACATTAAATTCCATAAAAGCATATTTACAGTAAACTGTACCTCCACCTTATAAATATGAAAACACTCAATATGTAAGCAGTCTTTGCTCACCTTCTGGGATCCACCACCTCTTCTGTGACGTAATTGAGAAAGTTCCAGCCACTAAAGGCGAAGGAGGCCTGAAGGAATGCCAGAGCAATCTGCCCCACTGATGGTGTCTTATAAAATTCAAACGCTACTTGTGGTGTAAGACCCTTGTAATTACCTAAGGAAACAGGACGTCATAATCACTGTTTACGTTTATCTGTATGAGGACATTTAGATCAAATACATTTGGACAATCATTTTTAAACTGCTTGTATGCTTGTGCATGTATACATTCCATATTATTATTATGTTATTGACCTTCCCCACCATTTCCCGCTGACCAGAACTCTTAGATCTTGTAACCAGTTTCTTTTATTTGTGCCCAGATGTCAACAAAGGGTGATCTCCCCTTAGAGGGCCGCTCCTTATTTAGTCATTTTGCTTCTCTTGAAACTTATTTTTATTATTTGTTATGATGTTGTTTAACGTGACATTATATGATGATATTATACACCGATCAGGTATAAAGTCATTATATTGTGTTGGTCCCCCTTTTGCTGCCTGTTATGCACTGTGTATTCTGACACCTTTCTATCAGAACCAGCATTAACAGTAGCTCGTCTGTTGGATCGGATCACATCCGATCCAACACACCAGCCTTCGCTCCCCACATGCATCAATGAGCCTTGGCTGTCCATGACCCTGTCACCGGTTCACCACCATTCTAGTTTTGGAGATGCTCTGATCCAGTTGTCTAGCAATCATCATTTGGCCCTTGTCAAACTCGCTCAAATCCTTATGCTTGTCCATTTTTCCTGCTTCTAACACATCAACTTTGAGGACAAAATGTTCACTTGCTGCCTAATATATCCCACCCACTAACAGGTGCCATGATGAGGAGATCATCAGTATATAGCTAGTATAACTCTATAGCAAAGACTATACTCTTACTCTTTCAGTGGCTAAGCCCAGCACACAGCAATATCATAATTATTCAATTACATTTCCTAACCTTTTTCATCATTCGTACATGAGACATGTTAAATGTTACCTAGTGCTAAATTACTCTCACCTTCGTAGATCTGGAACAGTCCCACAGCTATAATGAGGCCCAGGGCCAGAAGCTTCCCTACAGTGAAGATATCTTGGATCCGTGTGGCCAGACGCACACTGAAGCAGTTTACCCATGTCAGAAATACTGCAAACACACACAGACACACACACACACACATCAGATTTCTAAGAGTATACAAAAAACCGTATATCATTTAATTTGTGCAAATTATTAGAGGATGACGTGTTATCTCAAACAAAACATGAATGCTAAATCAGCCAGCTAGTTATATTTCGAGTGCTAAACAAAATCTTGACAGTTGATAGATTCTGATATTTGTAATAATTAAAATAATACAGCTTTTAACGGCAGTGTATTTGACAAAGGGCTTGACTGATTCTGAGATGCACTAGATATGAAAAAGCATCAATGAACGTGTCTTTTTCTAGACACTGTAGCTTGCAACCATGTGCATTCCATATTTACTGCTAACAGGAATATGACTAGCTTAAAGGTCATGTTTAGCAACTGCCCAAATGCTTTTGTGATCACATAGGTGTCTTCACCCAGTCTAGCTAGGTGTTGCATCATGTAAAGAAAAAATGTAAGAAAGAAGAATGTGGTCTAGTCTGGAAACAATTACGGACATTTTCAGTTGCCTATTTGCAACCACTCACACGACAACTTGTGCAATCTAAAAAGCTTCAATAGTTGCTAATACATGCTAACAATTATATGGTTTATTCTTTGGTGAACATGATCTCTACATTAGCTGAAACTAGAGTTTGTTGGTCTTATTAGTTTCATATAACCATGAATGTATGCATCTACAGAAAAGGTACACTATATTGGCAAAAATTTTGGGACACCCCTCCATATCATTGAATTCAGGTGTTGGTCTTGGCCCCTTAATCCCAGTGAAAGGAACTCTTAATGCTTCAGCATAGCAACACATTTTGGTCAATTTCATGCTCCCAACTTTGTAGGAACAGTTTGGGGATGACCCCTTCCTGTTCCAACATGACTGCACACCAGTGCACAAAGCAAGGTCCATAAAGACATGGATGAGCGAGTTTGGTGTGGAAAAACTTCCTGACCTCAACCTGATAGAACACCTATGGGACGCCAGGCCTTCTTGTCCAGCATCAGTGCCTGACCTCACAAAGTCTAGAGGAATGGTCAAAAATTCCCAGAAACACACTCCTAAACCTTGTGGAAAGCCTTCCCAGAAGAGTTGAAGCTGTTATAGCTGCAAAGGGTGGGCCAACTCCGTATTACATTCATGTGCATGTTAAGGCAGATGTCCCAAAACTTTTGGCAATACAGTGTATGTACTGCATATTTAATTTCGACTTACTACACAAACAATGATGTGAAATAAATGTACCAACTCACTCCAAGACTGAATTTCATGGCTTCTGGCTGAAAAAACTATAAGTATTGCCACAACTAATTGCTTAATCAGCCGTTATTAATATGGGTTTAGTTTTAAATTCAGGAGTACACACTGTGCTCTTGGCATATCCTAATATGATTAAAGTCTTAAACTAAATAGCAGTTGTTTTTGTTCAGGTTTTCAGCTATTTGCAGTGCAAAATGCAGACAAGCAGTCATTCACAGACGTCTGCTAGGAAACTAGGGTGATGCTAAATGGTTCATTGGCTTCTTGCTCCACATTCCAGTTGACCAACAGTTGACAAGT
The DNA here is from genome assembly GCF_019097595.1 of Hemibagrus wyckioides. Classification (NCBI taxonomy): domain Eukaryota; kingdom Metazoa; phylum Chordata; class Actinopteri; order Siluriformes; family Bagridae; genus Hemibagrus; species Hemibagrus wyckioides. The sequence continues at coordinate 4,399,660 of NC_080723.1, read as the reverse complement.
GAAACAATTGTAAATGTGACCAAAGATTTCAAGAAGCAAAAAAACTATGAGAATGTGGGAATCCTTGGAAAAGGTGGAGTGGAATTGTAATTCATTCAGCTCATCCATCACTGTCGCAGTCACTCTCTTTTCCTACATGCTCCTTTTTTCCGGCTCTGTGAAACCTAAGGTCCCTTTTAACCCAGACAAACAAATTGCTCTGTGGCGTAATAGAAGAAAAAGGGCAATGAGCAGGTCTGTGAAAAGATGGAGCGCCTCACTCTTTTACAGAACTCTTCTCTTGTGTCAACTCCACAAACAAGAGTAAGTAATTAGAGGTTATGCAATAATCACACGCCTAGTTGTCTCCAGCACTGCACAGTCAAGTGCTCCACTGTTGCTGCTCATTGCCCCCGTGAGGTTTTGGCCAAATCTAGAATGAATGTGCTCTGCATGTGACATATTGGCTGTCTACTGTTCTTGTTTGGGTTTTTATCTTTCAGAGTGTTGTATCTATTCACTGATCACTTTTCTTTTTCTTTTTCAAGCTCTCAGTACATTGCCACTGTTTCATTCAGTGTAGATGCTGGGACTCTGGGAAGGTGGGTTGGCTGATTGGTCAATTAGGCTGCTTGGTATTTCTAAAGAACACAGCGCAAAAAAAGGGAAAGATTTACTTCTTAGGGCCTCACAGCTTTTTAAGCTGTGCTAATGAGCCAAGCCCATTAAGACCTTGAAATATGCCTTAACGTCTTTGTGTGCTTCAATATTGAACAAATAGTGCTGTCCTATTGTATTCATTTAACACAGCATGTGTTAATGCAGAATGATGCTGAGAGGTGCCTTGAATTATTACATTACTGTTTAAGCGCCTACTATTTAAGTCTTTACACTGTACTATAATTAGAGCCGATAGCTTTCCTTTAAACAAACGTTGGCGTCATGTCAAGACCCAAAACACTCAGGCCATGTAAGTGTGGTGCCTTGAATTATCATTCCAACTGTTTGATCATTCCAACTGATCTGATGAATTTTCACCAGATTTCTCCATGCAGAAAAATGAATTTCCCGCACATTTTCTACAGCAGCCTAGACACAGCATGCTTACTGTTAGTCATTTACCTCCGTGTTAGTAAAAGTAATTAATAATAACATTCGTTTAAAGAATGCAGGGACCCTTGAAAGAGAGTGACAAATGAATTGAATAAACTGTAAGACAAATGCTTGTAAACTGTAAGACAACTGTTGCTTTACTCACAAATGCAGACGGCGGAGAGCATACGTGTGGCCATGTAAGGAGGAACGCAGTTGGGAAAGGCTGGCTGTAGAACGTAGTTGGAGAAAGTGAGGGCTATTACAGCTAGAGTAGTAGGGTACATGATCAGTACTGCACTCCATAAAAGCAGGAACCTGGAAGAAAGGGGAAGAAGAGAGAGATGGGACAATTTATGATGGTGATATTAAGTGATGGTGATGCACTTCATGTCCAGAAGGCCATAAGAACACAATTTTGCTTTTACAACTACAACAAGGCATGATTTCTATTTGGAATGAATGCCTTGCTTGTAGTCTGCCATACTTTTATGTATAATCGTTCAACAGCTTTGCTTTACAGCACTGAGCATACAAAGCCTATTAAGAGGAAATTCACTGATATATACTCAAAAGTTGATAAGTATTGTAAAGAGGCTTCTAGATGAAGTTGGATTACTTTTTTTTTTACTTACCCGATAAGGCCTCCAAAAATCTCTGTAACATAGGAGTAGTCTCCCCCTGACTTAGGAATAGTGACCCCAAGTTCAGCATAACAGAGAGAGCCAAGAGCAGCGATACCCCCTCCTAATGTCCATACCACCAGTGCCAATCCAACAGAACCCGAGTGTTCCAGCACCCCTTTAGGAGAGATGAAGATCCCAGAGCCAATGATGTTACCTGTAGGAAAAAAAGCTTTAATGTTATACCACCATGGTTCTCAAAAAGGTGTGGGTGACCCCCAAGGGACATGTGACATATAAGCATTGTGTATTAATATTTCTATTTCTTATGACATAATAAAATTTGAGATTAATATTGATATCACTTCCAATATAAGTCTTACAGTTTAGATATAAACTGATAGAAAGGGATGAGCGAGTTTGGTGTGGAGTCCTGCACAGAATCCTGACCTCAACCTGATAGAACACCTTTGGGATGAATTACAGCGGAGACTGCGAGCCAGACGTTCTCGTTCAACATCAGTGCCTGACCTTACAAATGCGCTTCTAGAGGAATGGTCAAAAATTCCCAGAAACACACTCCTAAACCTTGTGGAAAGCCTTCCCAGAAGAGTTGAAGCTGTTATAGCTGCAAAGGGCGGGACAACTCCATATTACATTCATGCGCATGTAAAGGCAGACGTCCCAAAACCTTTGGCAATATAGTGTAGTTATGGCAACTGACCCAGGAGGATACTGACAATGACTGATTCAAGAACTTGGGATTCAATAAAATAGTATAAGAGAAAATCTTTTGTTTCTATTTCTCCCAACTCCTAATATATGAATAAATTAGAATGTGAGTAAATTGTGTGAAATGATTTTTACAAGATGCCACAACACAGGAACAATGACTTCTTTACTTTGATTGCGCTGATCGAAACATTGATCATTAATTGTTCCCTGTGGGCACCGTGACCATCCTCAGACCTTCAGGTCAACCTCTAACCATGCCACATCAAGAGTGTATTAATACTGCATAGCCTATTTTATAGTACAGCCATATTATGTGGCCTTGTTCCTTCAACAGGCATGCAGAGTCACACAGTGAGCTTACACAACAGCATGTATCAGTAATTTACTGAACCAAATTTTTGTTACCAAAATGCCAGTAACAGTAATTCGTAACCCAGGGAGAAGTGTAAAGCTGATGCACTTCCTGTGGTTTACAGATGATATAACTGTACATTTCACAAAAGTAACTATTTGCAGTATAGTGAATACATGCATGTGACTTTTTCTGTGTCCACATACATACTCATGTTTAAGGACTATGGTGCGATTAGCTATGTAATTAACAGTATCAGATTTGACATGACCCCTTGCCTGTGTTATTAAATGAGCACAATTCCTTTAAGCACTATTTTACTATTTCTACTGCCCTGACTAACAGAGTTAAACCAACTGCAATCTTAGCATGGTCAGGAACCGCATTGTCTCTTAAGGACTTGATCTAATCTTGTTAACAAATGCCCTACAATCCATCCTGGTTATGTGTGCGCTAATTTGGACTTTTTCCAGTTGCTATGACAGTTGGTGTTACGTTCCCGTCATTTGCTTATTTGTGTTGTGACTGAACAATGTAAAAGGATAAAAAACTTAAATAGCATGCAATCTGCTGGATAAACTAATAGAAAGTTAATTACAAAAAATGAATGGCCCCACTGATAGTGTACTGATTTCTCATGCTATTCGTGTGTGTGTGTGAAAGAGAGAGAGAGAGACAGAATGGTGCTTTATCTACTTAAACAAATGGAAAGAGACTAGAATGGATGGCTTAACTTCCTGTCAACAGTACCACGGACAACCGACCTCAAAACCAGCCCCCTACTCCATACCCTCAATCACAGGCCTATAATTATTGGTTAGATAGTGTTCATCTCAATGCCAGAATAAGTACCCAAGGCTCACACCTCTCAAAACATCTCTGTGTGATTCAACTCCTCTCTCCTCATAAAGTCCTAAAAGAAGTGAGCATTTGCTCGTGACCTGAGCCCGATCCTCTACTGTAACCTATTATCAACTAACACCATAAAGCATTAAAGAACTTGTATTAAACATGAAAGAACATACCATGCTGACAATATAACCTTTTATAGCGTTATTTATCAAGCTGTGCATTTTCTGTACCGCTTATCCTACACATGATTGCAAGGAGTCTATACGAAGGGAATCTGGGCCCTGGATGGGGTGCCAAGCCATAGTAGGGCACCTCTGCATACCCAATCTGGACAATTTAGACATGCCATGTTTTTAGACAGGGAAGAGGAAACCAGAGTACCCAGAGGAAACACTGGGAGAACATACAAGCTCTGTTCACAAAAAAGTGCAGATGGGAATTTAATCCCCCCCCCCTTAACTGCATTGTTTTCCAGTTTTTTCTCAAGGAGGCTTAATAAAGTTTGCTGTTTATTTGTAAACAACAACAACAATGCAAGTAACTAAACTGCATTACTTTGCAAAGTAATGGAAAACTTTTTTGCAGATGCTTCGGCTCACCGATGATGATGGTGCAGGCGCTCAGCAGTCCTATTTCTTTTTTGAGGGTCACTCGCTCCGGGATCGTGTCGCACTTTATCTTTCCGTCTTTCATGGTGCTCGCCTGAGCCTCGGCCTTGTGCTTGGCGTTTCTCTGCCGCTCCGCTCCATGCATTTCAGCGAGCAGCTCCCAAAAAGCGAGCTCGGCTCTCCCTCTCTTGAACTGCTCTCAGAGCATTGATGCACGGTGAAAAGAAGGCGCATGCGCAGCATCCGCCGCTGTCCAGGACAGAATGCTAACGACTCCTCAGAAGTGAGCGAGTGGAGGACTAGTTGACTGCTCTATATAAGGAAATGGCGTGTGACTAATAGGTTTAAGATGTGTTTCAACGTTCGACTGATTTGTGGTTTTGTTGTGGGATAGGTCTCATCTCCAGGCACAGACCGAGCACCTCACAGTGTCCTTATGGAATCTGTTGTATGGGGTCCATTTGAAATGTATTCCACCTCATGCTGAATATTCCAATCCTATTCCCTATCTCAGTCCAACAAGGCCTCCAACAATATCACTCTCATTCAGTAAAATACAGAAGAAAGAAATTCCAGGAGCACTTAAGACGTATTTCACAACGAAGCAGCTTCCTCACACCCCTATTCACCCTTGAAGGATCTCTGGCGTGGAATTTAGTAAGTCAAGTCGTGAATTTGTGCTGTGGCTTTTCCCTGGCTAACAACGCTGGTCACACAATGAAGGGCCCTGGATTCAGTTGATCCCCGCCAGAGACCCTGTTCAAAGTGGAACTGCTTTGTAAGCCGGCAGGAAGGCCCAAACACTGCCAGCAGTGTGCGGCCCTTAAAGGGAGAAGTCGAGCAGAAAACCAATACATCACAAGAGCCACAGAGGAAAGAGCGAGAGCGAGAGAGAGAGCGAGAGAGAGAGAGAGAGAGAGAGAGAGAGAGAGAGAGCAAAACTAAGGGAACGACAGATTGCTTGAATGAAGGAGTCATTGAGACAATGAGAGCATACACACCAAATACCTTGAGAGTCCAGTGGAGCTCTAAAAGCGCCGTGAATTTAATAGTTTGAAAATAGGACAAACTGAGACTCACTGTCCAATGTTGAAAGTTCGCCTTACTTAAACACTTAAAAGACAAATATGTGAAGTCTGAGATGACCACAAATACAAGACTAAAAGTTTAAACCATGGTTAAAACAAGCAACAAACTGCTTAAGAGTCTGTCCATACTGTCTATAACTATATTACTGTAATACTGTAATATAACTACATTAATAAATCTACATCATTTTATTAGTTTTATATATTAGTTAATGGTTACTTTCCTCTGTTTCTTTAATATGTCCAGGGTATAAGAACAGAAAAAGAAATAACTCAAGAATCAAACATCATGTTATATACTGCAGATGAACTTGTCTGTCTAATTAGACACATCAGTTTACTCTGTAAAGTTGTAGTGGGGTCAGTTGTTATTGTAAAACACCAGGAGAATTAAAATAAGGCAGTACGGTAGCACAAGGTTCTCTTCCAATTCATGCCGGTAGGAAGACTTTCTGCCTGGTGCGAGTGAAAGTTCAAGTGTGTGTGTGTGTGTGTGTGTGTATGGTTGCCTGCGATGGACTGGTGTCCCATCCAGGATGTGTTCCTGGGATAGGCTCCAGTGCCTTAAACAGGACAATGAGGTTGCTGAAGATGAATGAATCAATGAATAAAAATAACAGACTATGATACTTTTTCCCCCTCAAAGGACAAACAAATTTTATTAACTGCATTGCAGGAAAATTGTTTGGAAACGCTATTCAGTTTTTCTTGAACAAGAACTAAAAATTCTATGGTTTTGATAGCATTTGGTTTGCATTAGGTTAGAGTCTTTACATGGCAAACAGCAGGTACATCCTGTGTGAAAGTCTCTGTACAGTGCCGTGTGTCACTATATCATGGAAGTATGTCATGAAAAAAAGCCCAGATGTGCTGAGCAGTGGCCTGCCCCACAACAGGCTCCAGCTCCTCAACTGAGACGTTGCTGATCTTATGGATGCTCGAGAAGCACTGGAGTAGGGCCATGGCTTTCACCTTGCCAACCCCAGGGATCTGCTGTACCAAGTTCAACACCACTGGGTCCAGTAGTCTGGCTGTGCTTTTCCTGCGGAATGGGTTCACCTTGCTCTCTCCGTGCACCTGTAGAAGAAAACATTTTATATTATATGACATTCAGAGAGAACTATAAAAGTAGGGACATTAATAGTCTAACTTGTGAAGGAGGAGATCTAGGACAAGTTATATAGACCATAATAGATGGGGCACACCTGAAATTTGTTTCCCCCAACATGCATTTATAGGTTTCTCCCTCTCTTGCTTGCTAGATGCTATTTTGTTTGAATTTTTCTGACTGCCTTGCCTGTGTGATGACCAGAAAAGGAATGGTCATAAATAAAAGTTGATCTGGATTCATGCAATTCGTCAGCCATGACCTCTTTACACTATGCGCTGTAGTTAAGACTACATCTGACGACACTATATTGCCAAACGTTTTGGGACGTCTGTCTTTACATGTACATGAATGTAATATGGAGTTGTCCCGCCCTTTGCAGCTATAACAGCTTCAACTCTTCTGGGAAGGCTTTCCACAAGGTTTAGGAGTGTGTTTATGGGAATTTTTGACCATTCCTCTAGAAGCGCATTTGTGAGGTCCAGTACTGATGTTGGACGAGAAGGCCTGGCTTGCAGCCTCCGCTGTAATTCATCCCAAAGGTGTTCTATCAGGTTGAGGTCAGGACTCTGAAGTTCCTCCACACCATACTCACTCATCCATGTGTTTATGGAACTTGCTTTGTGCACTGGTGCGCAGTCATTTTGGAACAGGAAGGGGTCATCCCCAAACTGTTCCCACAAAGCATGAAATTGTCCAAAATGTCTTGGTATGCTGAAGCATTAAGAGTTCCTTTCACTGGAACTAAGTGTCCAAGATTAATACCTGAATTCAAGGATTTGGAGGGGTGTCCCAAAACTTTTGGCAATATAGTGTATTTAATGTCTGTCTAACTGGGAAACATTTTAGTATGTTTAGTGTTTATCTGTTAACGGTTGTTGTTGATCTTTTGTTTGCTCCCTACGTGTGTGAGGGGTCGCCACAGCGGACCAACTGGTCCCCACAACAACTTGGCACAGGTTTTACGCCGGATGCCCTTCCTGATGCATTCTTATTCGGGCTTGGGACCGGTACTGCATCCAGTGGCTGGGGTTTGAACCTGGGACTTCTGCATGGTACGTGAGAAACCTACCCCTGAGCCACCAGTGCCCTGTTTATCTGTTAACGGTATACCTATTTTATTGCTATTTACATGCACACAATAAATAGTGTATTTGTTATTAACACTAAAATGCCTTGGTTAGATCTTTGCATCTCACACTGACTCACCATCTGTGCAATGAGCTGGGCTGCTTCACCAGGACCTGAGACATGCAGCAGGGTCAGGCCCAGCTCCAACACCACAAACTTCTGCAGTGCACTGAAGTACTGCTCACTGAGATGGGTCTTCTCCACCAGAACAATCCCATGGAAGTTACTATTGGCCTGTAACATAATGACTTGAATTAATAAGCGTTTTAAACACATTTTAAATGGTTTAAATATACATGTAAGCATATTTTAAATGGTTTTCACATACAAAGTAATATGCAGAGTATAATCTAAAATTGTGTTTTAAGAGCAGATTAAATGCCAGGATTTCCACCAGCATTAATTAAAAAGCAATGATTTATATTTCAGCAGATGAAATAGAATATTTACTCATTGGTTAAAGGTACAAATAATAAGCACATATAATCATTTGAGTGAGACTCAGCATGTTGTTGTTGTTCTTTCAGCTGCTCCCTGTTTGGGGTCGTCACAGCGGATCATTTGGTCCACATGTTTCGTTTCGGCACAGGTTTTACACCGGATACCCTTCCTAATGCAACCCTCCCATTTAATCCGGGCTTGGGACCGGCACTGAGAGTTAACTTTTCAGTAGCTGGGTTAGCTCCCTGCCCAGGAATTGAACATGGGCCGCTGGACCACCAGGAGGCTCGGAGATACTCAGTGTCTAATTCATAATTCCTGCACATGCTTCATGAAACATTATAGCTGGAGGAGGAAAAAACAGATTAAATGGACATCTCTGTCCTTAAAACCCACGGCTATACCTGCAGCAGTTTTGCACCAAAATATATTTGAATACTTTAGTTGCATATGTAGAATTTCTCCATTGCAATACATATTTTATTTAAGAATTTCTTCTTGTCAGTATACTCTCCACAACCTGCACCCTACGATGTCAAATAGATAAACAAGATACATTTTAAAGGCTCTAAAAGCTGCAAATGGCCCAAAGTCATGCTTACGTTAAGGTATACAGGTTAAGATTACTGACAAGGCTGGAAAAAAACCCCATTTCGTTTTGTCAGGACCCACAGGCAACCAAAATAGATCAATTTTCTTACATTTCTGAATCGAACAATTTTTCTTTTGTAGTCGTTCCCTGCCACCAAGTCACTCTCTGACACATACAGGATACAACTTTTGTTACTGAGGTGAAGGTCCACAACACCAAGCTCCTCCTCAAAGACAGTCTTCACATTCCCTGAAAAAAAAGAGAGAGTAAGCAAGCAGACGTCATAGTCACATGGTCTTCATTAGGATTTTGAAGTCTTTATTATACACCAATCAGGCATAAAATTCTGAGCACTGACAAGTGAAGTGAATAACACTGATGATCTCCTCATCATGGCACCTGTTAGTGGGTGGGATATATTAGGCAGCAAGTGAACATTTTGTCCTCAAAGTTGATGTGTTAGAAGCAGGAAAAATGGACAAGCGTAAGGATTTGAGCGAGTTTGACGAAGGGCCAGATTGTGATGGCTAGACCACTGGATCAGAGCATCTCCAAAACTGCAGCTCTTGTGGGGTGTTCCCGGTCTGCAGTGGTCAGTATCTATCAAAAGAGGTCCAAGGAAGGAACAGTGGTGAACCGGCGACAGGGTCATGGGCGGCCAAGACTCATTGGGGAACGAAGGCTGGCCCGTGTGATCCGATCCAACAGATGAGCTACTGTTGCTCAAACTGCTGAAGAAGTTAATGCTGGTTCTGATAGAAAGGTGTCAGAATACACAGTGCATGACGGGTCAGCAAAAGGGGGACCAACACAATATTAGACAGGTGATCATAATGTTATGCCTGGTCGGTGTAGGTCTGAAGGCCTGATGCTGATGTTTTGCATGTTTGTGATCTCTCTGCTCTAAGACACCCACTTCAACCCAGGAAGGGCTGTTAATGAGTTAGTGAGCAAGATCAGGTGATTTGGGAGAAGGGGAAAACATTAAAGACCTAAGAAACTCCAGGTTACACACCTTTAAAATGCTGCACTAGTGTGGAGCCCCTCCACTTGGCGTTGACGATGACATGTCCGTATGGAGGTACAGCACTGACCACCACTGCTGCTGAAGGCTTTGGCTCCATCACGCTGACATAAGCACTACCATTATTCATCTAGAGACAGCTAGTCAGCACTAAAGGAATAACTCGTCATTAGTTTGTGGCGATCATTTAAGACTGCAGCTAACAGCTCACATCAACCAGTTAGCATCATGGCTAGTTCTTCTACGGTCATCTAGCAGGCTTGAACTAGCTGAAACCCTGCTATATATCGATATGATATAATAAATCGATATTTATAATATTTCCATGCGTGTAAATGGTTTCGCGAGGCAACTTAAGAAAAATGAGTCGGTCTGCGTGCCGCCCATCAAAACGACGAACCGTATCAAATCTCGCGCCTGTTAACAGCCCAGAGCTGGGGCTCAAATCTCGCGAGACTTCAGACCAAGCCATCTATTGGTTGCGCCTTTTCCATTTAAATGATTGAAGAGATACAAAGAAGCGTCTTCAGTTACAGACGCACAAACGCATGAACTAGATTGAGGAGGCATCTCAACTTCATTCAGACAGCGATTACAGCCAGGTAAGTTTACTGGAGCAACTTTCGGCGAGTGCATTGATTTAGAGAGGTGTGCTTTTTTTTTGTTTGTTTTGTTTTTTGAGAAGACTTAAATATTAATTGCACTTTTGCATGACGCACAAAATTGTCATCTCAAAGCGTCATGAAACGCAGGTTCGAGAGCAGTAAGGTAACACACACAGACACACACACACACACACACACACACACGGGGACACACACTAATTCCTGTCAGCTGTGTGAGGATCCATGTCCAGGCTTGTCCTGAAACAGCATGCACAGACCCTCAGGATTGCAATTTCATTGAACCATTAGTGAATTGTAAATTATTGAACGTTTAATAATTGCAATATGAATAGACTTGAACCTTGATCAGTGTGAATGTTTTTTTTTTTTTTTTTTTTTATGCCTCTGAGTCTGGACCTCATGGTCTTTTGTGGCACTCTGGCTGAATTGTGATTTAAATAAATGGCAATCTGAAGGATTTATGTTGGAGCCAACAACAAAGGAACATTCTCTGATATAATGTTTAAATTACAAAGCGAACACTAATAACCTTTTTGTTCATTTTCTCCGAAAACCATCAAGTGATTGCTTTGTCCTGGTCAAGTTCATGGTGGATCTGGATCTTAACCCAGGTGGAAATACACCTTGGATGGCTTGAGCATCATGAACTCTTAAACTCTTAAATGAATTAGATTACAAAAATCCATACAAGCACTAACTGTGAGCCCAGAATTCACTTTGAAACATTTTGTTTTCCCTCTTTTTTTTCTTTTCTTTTTTTTTTTATAGAGGTCAAATGGTTCAGAGACCTTTAATATGTTTGAGTCTTTGGATGCTGCTGGTGTGCATGTTGGCTGTGTGTGATGAAGCGGATGCTTTCTTTGAATGGATGAAGAAGGCGGCACCAGCTCCGGCCCTGGTGCCTCCAGCTGTGCCCACTAATCCGACTGCCCTCTCTGGTGATGCTCCAACATTTGAGATGAATGTTGCTGATGAGAAGCTACTGGCTGAGGCGAAACTGATTGATATGAGTCCTCTTGACAACTGCCATTTTAGGGTAAGGACTTTCTTGAAGTTGTCTTTATTTATCACACATACATTACTGCACAGTGAAAATCTTTCTTCGCATATCCCATCCTTGGGGGTTGGGGGTCAGAGTGCAGGGTCAGCCATGACGCAGGGTGTGTTGGAGGGGACCTTGCTCAAGGGCCCAACAGTGGCAGCTTGGCAGTGCTGAGGCTTGAAATCCGATCTTCCAGTCAACGACCCAGAGCCAGATTTATGCATGAAAATATTTGGTTCAGTGTATCAACCTCATGAACAATATGGTCCTGATTTTTGCTCACCTCTATTTTGTTTATATTCTGGAGATTTTTACCTTTTAGATTTTCTGACTTCTGTTCACAGGTTGTCACTCAGCTCAAAGCTACCTGCAGCGGCCTTTCAGAAGAACAACTGGCAAAACTGGGTGTGGCTTTGTTCAACTGCCAATCAGAAGTAGAAGGACGCAGGACTTTCCTGTGCACGGAGGAAATGGTACAGTCATTACTTTAAATGACTTCATTTAAATTTTGTGCTTCAGTATTTTTATTCAGCCAGTGTTCTATGTCTGTGCAGCATTCATTTGTACTAATCACTTAAGATAAAATATATATATTTTTTTTACATAATCTTCCTTTAATGTGTAAAGGCAGTCTGGCCTGTCTGAATATAGTAGTACACTGATTCATTTGCTGGGAAAGAAAACATTTTCAAGTCGGTATCTATCAAAACTGGTCCAAGGAAGGAACAGTGGCTGAATTGTGATGGCTAGACCACTGGATCAGACCATCTCCAAAACTGCAGCTCTTCCCGGTCTGCAGTGGTCAGGGTCATGGGTGACCAAGGCTCATTGATGCATGTGTGGCGCGAAGGCCTGGCCCATGTGATC